>NC_142011.1:134939877-135144877 GCF_049901735.1 Notechis scutatus | reverse complement strand
CGTGGGGGAAAAGTAGTGGCTTATAGTCCGGTAAATACGGTAATTTCATTCTATCTGCATGCAGGACCACAGAATACATTCAGCCTGTGTCATTAATGTAAGTAAACTAATTCTCTGAATACTTACCTTGGAACAATTACCTTGGAACAAGTTGGAATTACAGAGAATTTAAGTATAGAATTAGGTTGAAACTCAATATAAAATGCTAGATTTCTTTAATAGAGGTGTCTAGCAGTTAGAATAAGACATTTTAAAGCAGGGCTATTACCAGACATCGTTAAAAATTCTATATTTCTTACCAATAAGATGGAATTCACTTTGCTGTATATGTCAAATTTACTAAGACACCTTCACTCTAGTTATCAAATGATCATGAAGGCCAAACAAATACACAAAAGAAATGAAGGTACATGAGATCAGACAAGTAGACAGGATAAAAGCAGGTTAAGGATCTCTTGATGTACACATACTATATGTCACAACTAAAAGAAATATCGCCACCATTTCAAGGAAAGGGAGGCATAATGAAGTGGTTAAACTTTATTCCATGGTAGTACTAGCTTATTTGAGTTGCAGTTCAATACTTTACAATCACTAGACAGCAGCAAACTGAATGCATTCCTGCCATCTGGTAGACATCTGGATTTTGCAGCCCAGAACTGATAGTTCTAAAGTTTTGCTACTTCTGTTTGTATTAATTTTTAATTCATTCTCTCTCATTTCTATAAAGTTCTGCAAGATGCATGAAATACCATATTTTTTGGACTATAAGATGCACTTCCCCCCACACAAAATGGGTGGAAATGTCTGTGTGTCTTATAGAGCAAACATTGCTGAAGCTGGCCTATCCCTGCTGCCAGGAACTGGCAAAAATAGGACATGCAGAGGCCAAAACTGGGGTGCATAGAAGCCAAAAACGGGATGCATGAAGGTTGAAAATGGGGCATGCAGAGGCGGCAATGAGTGGCAGAAGCTATGGGCGGTGCTGGCGCTGATGGGTGGCAGTGATCCCCACAGCCTGGAACAGCTGATCATTGGTATTCCGGGAGGCAGATCCAACTGCCAATCAGCTGCTTGTGGTAAATCAGGCTGTGCTGAAGCTAACCAGGTTGTTTGCTGTTTGCTGCAAGAAGGTAAATTGCTGGGAGGCAGAGGCTGAGGTAGGTTGAAAATTTTGGTGGTCCGCAGAAAAATCTCATCCCCAGAGAACCCCCCCCAAAACAATTAATCCAGATGAGGAGATGGTTCTATTCAGTGCAGACTCACAGCAAGCAAATTTGAGAGACTGAGCTAGCCGATGGCAGATAGATAGATCACTGAATGATTCCGTGAGCAACTCAATCTGCCTGTCTGCTTTGCCTGGGTAAAAGTTGCTCTTTTTTAATACAAAATTCAATATTTACATACATGGTGTGTTGTGAGTTAATTTTATGAGTTTGCTTGCAAGCAAATTTTATGTGACAGACTGAGCTAGCCAATGGCAGATAGATAGATCTCTGAATTAATCTGTGATTTTGTGAGCAACTCAATCTGCCTGCCTGCTTTGCCTGATTTTGGGTAAAAGTTGCTCTTTTTAAACAAATAATTCAATATTTATATAAATATTTATAATATTTAAATACAAGCCATGCCCAGCCAGTCACATGACCACCAAGCCACACCCACAAATTAGGCCGTGCCCACAGAATCAGTTAGTGGTCCCTGGGATTTAGACCTCTGCTCTAGACCCTGATGTATTTTGATTTGGAATGAGTAGAAGACTCGTTGAGTTTTCTGCAAAACCTGGAATATGAAGACTGATGGGTCTGTGGCTTAGTTTTCCTTTCTTGTGTAATGTTATTAACTTGCTTTCTTAAAACAGGTGGAAATGAATCCCATACCACTCATGCACAAAATAAAGATCAAATAAATATAACTATCTGCATGGGTACAGAATTTATGACAATGAAAGTATCAATTTCCATACAAATGCTGTTGGGCAAAGCAAACAAAGTAATACTTTTAATGAAACTTTTAATAGGCCACCATCGATGGTTATCAATCTGTATCTAAGCTCTAACCAAGGGGCCCTACAGAACTTACTAAATCAATTATTATTAATTAATATGTACCAAGTTCTGTAGGGTCCCTTGGTTAGAGCTTTCTCAATGATGATGCCCCTTCCTACAGCACTTGCCCCCATGTATAAAAACTAAGTTTCTGAAAAAAGATAAAATTAGAGAAAATTAGATTTTCTTTCATGAACTTCATTCTTCTGGTTAGTACTATTTTGAGAAGGATAGAAATAAGATAGATAAATAGATAGACTGACTGACTCCTGCAGTTCTAACTTAGATGATTTCCCAGTGTGTATACAGAATCAGATTTAATTAGATTTTAAATGCTTTTAGTCCAAGAAAATCTTGGACAATGTTAATGTTAAACTTTAAATGCCTATCAATGTCTTTCTTAAGTTATTAAGGAAGAAATCTGCAGAGGTTGAAGTAGTTAACTTAATTGTCTTCATACTTTTGATTATTCTTTCAACAGGAGGAAAACCAGACTTGGTAGGTGAGACTTGCATTTGATTAAAACAGGTCGAATGACATGTAATTATTTCTAAATTTTCAAATGAATATGTATTAGATATGTTTTTTTTCACTCTTTACTGTTGACAAGTTAATCAGCAACTAATTATATTGTATAACTTTTTTTTTAAAAAAAAACATAAATTTACCAAACTTCATCTGTCATTTTATTATTCTACAGAACTTATTAAAATAGTGAAAACAAATTTATGCTTAGAAAAGCAGAACCTCAAATGCTGGCTGTTACTTACAAGGAAGTTCAAGGTCCAAACTTTTGGATGCAAACCCATTAAGTTTGCCCATGGCTTTATATATAGTATTTGACATTCCTAAGACATGAGGAACTGTGGGTATCTAAGCCTAAGAGTTGATCAAAAGAATAATTATACGTCATTTAAAGGATAAAACTATTCCTGATTTGCTGATATATTTGGTCTGTCAACATTTGAATTAGATTATCTTCATTTGTTTGTTAAAGGAGTAAAGAATAGGATTTTTGAGCAATCAAAATCAATTTTGATGAAGTTTTTTAATATGATTCTTTCCCACTTGATTTGGATACTTCAATGTTTTACAATTCTCCTCTTTCTTATGTTGAAAAGTGAGGGGGAAAACCCAGAACAAATTATTACCAGAATTTAATCTTTGACAAACACCAGGCAAGGCACAAATGTCCAGTACTAAACACAAGTTTTGTTGGTTTTGCAGGAGAAGGCAGGCCTGCAACTGAGCTAACTCTGTGCCTATTCACAGAACTAATTTAGCTTTCCTCCTTTATATTCCCTCTCTCCTATCTGACCTACTTATGACAGATAAACCTATAACTTGGAGCTATCAGGTTTGGATGAAGAGCAATTCAGCT
This sequence comes from Notechis scutatus, assembly GCF_049901735.1. NCBI lineage: Eukaryota > Metazoa > Chordata > Lepidosauria > Squamata > Elapidae > Notechis > Notechis scutatus. Next base: position 135,141,448 of record NC_142011.1, on the reverse strand, counting down.
AACTTCTTATTTCCTCAACATTCTGCACTGTAGCTATTTTTTGCACTTTCCTTCATTGCACTGACTTCATGCTCCCTACTGGGTTGCTGAAGGCTGGAGATACCCAATACATTTGGATGGCCATAACAGTAGCAAACTTGGAAAAGTAGTAGTAGTAAGTAGTGAGATGAAAGAAACAGCAGTGACTCTTTTTTTTTTTTTTTTTGTAAATTTTATTTGAGTTTTCACAAAGAGAAAAAAAATACAAATAAAACATCTTTTTTGAAAGTAGCGTAATCCTGGGTTACATTTCTTCGTACAGACACAAATTCAGGTTCATGCTCATTTTTATATTCTATTCCATATCTTATTACTATTTTACATTTTCTGCATAGCTTCTCCCCTCTTTTAATTTTCTCAATTTTATTTTAATTATCTCATCTCAATTCAAATCATTGTATTTATATTTTTTGTCTGCCCTGTTTCAATTATCTATTATCTTTTCTCATTCAACAAAATTTATCTTGTAGTTACTGATTGGAGTATGACGCCTTTATATCTTTTCCCTAAAGTTGTAACATTCAATATAATACATAACTTCCATTCGGATTCTGCTTGGTACATTCTTAAAATACACACTGTATTCTTAAAAAAAGAAAAAAATATATAAATGTATATAATTAAAACAACATTCCATTCCAATTCAATTCTATAATATTAATATTCAAAAGTCTTAACATCTTTAACATTACTTTTCAGTTAAATATCATACTTCTATGGGAACAATTATAAGCTTTCCATAGTTAATTCCCCCACTCTTCACTTATATTTTATAGCTAATTAAAATGTTCCTGTTCCTTCCTAATTCAATTTTCTCATTTATTTTATTCACAAACATTTCACTAAATTACACAACTATTTTATCCCTCATTTTAATCACACGTTGTTTCCAATTTTCTAAAGATATTTCTATTACTAATATAACAATACAATCTTATGTACCTTTACAAAATCCCTTTTTCAGTTAGATTTTCACCCATTATCTCTAAATAGGTCCTGTTTCTCTATATCTTGCTCCAGTCCTTTGTAACTTCTTTTCCTTTCCTTCTTCCCTCTTTTCTTCTCTCTCCCCTTTTTACCCCTTGTCTCTCTACCTCTATTTCTCTCTTCTGTATTCTCCTTTTCTGTTGCTTTCCAGTATTACACGTATTTTTTGAATTATTTTTCCTTTCTTTGGTTGTTTTTTTAAGTCTTAAATTCTCCATTCTCTTTCCTCCCTTTCCTTTTTCTTCCCCACATAAAATTGCTTGTTCATTAAAGATGGCTTCTTCTTTGTCCCAGTCTTCTTGTTTTGCAGTCTTTTCTTGTTGTTTCTCATAGTTCCAAATCTCCATTTCTAAGAATTGAAAAACGAAACCAAAAGAACCCTTCCCTTCTTGTGCATCTTCTTTGTACTTTTTAAGTTCCATTTTCAATTCATCCAGAAGTGATGCCATTGTATAAATTTTTAAACAACCACCCAATTGATTTTAGTCATTCAAATATAATAACCAAGAATCCAAAGATCACCAAATAATCCAAATACACGCAAGCTGTTTCTTTTTTGCTCTTCTTTTTTTCACTTTCTCTTCCTGGGGTTATTATTTAGATGCAAAGTTTCAGTTAAAATGTATCTTTTAGAAGTCTTGTTGAAGTTTTACTGTAGATTCTTTTTAATTCAAGGCAGTCTCCTCCCTCTTCCAGATCCTGCCCTTATTCTTTTTCTCTCCCTTCCTGCTTATGAAAAAGAAAATTTTTAATGTCCAGAAATCTTTATTATCCCTTTGACATTTTGTTTTATTTTCAGCTTAATTGCCTATTGATGTCAAAGTGGATTTTTCCGATTTCTTATTTAAGTCTCTTAGTTGTCAGTATAGGGAAGGAGAGAGAAGAAAAAAAAGCCAAACCTTTCCCTTTTCACTTTCCTTTGCTACTTCCGACTCTTCTTTGGGAGCGATGTTATTTTTTGTAAGTTTAAATTCCAGGGTACCTTAGTTGTTACTTTTACAATTTAACCCGGTGAGCCAAAACTTTCACTTCTTATCTTCCTCCTGCATATTCTTTTCCGGTCGAGTTCTCTTTTGTGGTGGCCATTTCTGACCACCGCTACAACCGCCTTTGGGAAAGGGAGTAATGGCCAGCTGAGGAGGAGAGATGCGGCTCTCCTCAACCCTGCTGGCAGTCTCCCCCCTCTTCACCACCTCTACGGGATGGCCAGCTGGCTCGGGGCGCTCCAGCAGCGAGCCCAGACAGAAACCACGCACAATTGCAGATTTCTGTCTGTCGCCAAAGCCCTTCAAACCAGAAGTCGAAACAGCAGTGACTTTTGACATCTTTCCAAACACTCTGATAGCAGGGAAAAAGAAGGTTTTGTGAAATTCAGCATTCCAGACAATAACTAAAGCACACACGTGCGCGCGCACACACACACACACACACACACATATATTTCAACACTATGATATAGTCTAGAGAGGTACCTGGAGCTGAGATCTTCTGCAATAAGGTTTCTTACCCAAATGATTTTTGTTTAGCTTTAATTTCTCCAGATTATATGAATCAGAACTGCTATTCAAAATATGAAGTCTTGTATATCTACAGCATACAGATTTGTGTCCTTTTATGATCATTATAGAACTTTTGTGTGTATGTGTGAAATGAAAATGAAGTTATTTGACCTAATTTCATGTTTGGCCATTTTTCCCAAGAGAAGGTAAGAGCCCAAAAGTGTGTTTAATTTATGCCAGCAAATGTTTTTAGTTAAAGAGATCAAATTAAAGTACTTTTATGTTTCTCCTTCTCTATTTTCTAAACAATGTCCTAAGAGAACTTTAGCAGAAAAAAGCAAGGGATTTCATTAATGTTGAGGATATTTATAAATGTAACTTCTAAGACATTCCATTATTCTTTACCTTTTTGTTTATGTGCTCGTATTATAACTTGAGATTCCCCATACAGCCCTTAAAATGCTAGGAGATACATAACAAATATAAATTTATAGGTAGAATGTTTTATCTGGACAAAGAAGAGAGAATTATAAAAACAAAACAAAAACCAAGATGTCTGTTACTTAAATGCTAGGACATTTCTCTCCTTTTTATATTTGTTTTTATTTATTTTTCCCTTGAGGAAAAATGCCTAGACCTTTGAAAGCAAGGCTTTTGAAGAAGCATTTGAAAACATTTTAATCCTGTCAGTACATTTGATTCCAAGTCACAATGACCCCAAATTTAAGCATAGCCAATTTTAACTTCAGAGACGCTAAATTGGCAATGAGTAAGTGTCCATTGTTAGGATGAATAAAGTATCCTCATTTTTAAATCCCCAAACAGCCTTTTATCTTTTTGTTTACTTCATTTTGCATACATTATATTGACTTTTATACTCTGTATAAAAGCAAGTGTAAATTGTTGCTTTAAAAGATATTGGACCAACACACATTCACAGGAGTCATAAAAGTCAGTTAGTAGGTGCGACTCTGTAATAGAAGTCATATCCCTTTAAAATATTGTCATATTAACCACACACACACACAAATGGAGCAAAGCTGTGATTATATGGACCTGTTGGTCATATTAAACTTTTGTACAGTTTCCCTGCAGACACCCCTGTAAAGAGCTATAATCTTCTATCTTTACTTTCCACAAGTTACATAGTTCATCTTGACCTTATTTTTGTTTATCGATTAGCAAGGATATCTGACCCAGCTTCTAGTTGTAGACTTCTGCTTGGAGATTTCTGTAGCCCACAAGGCCTCCATTCTAATAAATGGACAATGACAGAAAAACCGAACAACAGCTAGAGAGGATGGTAACTTTCAATGAATGCATGATTGTCTCTGGATTTGGAAGCTAGGTAGGATTGAGCTTGGTAGACCATCAAATAATAAATCTGTTGGCATGAGTGGGAAGTAGCCGTCTGTCACTGTCTCTGTCTTTGAAGAAAATTATACTGATAGCTCTGGAAAGCCTGAAGGAATTAAGCTCAACTTGAAGGAACTCTTATTGCATATGAAAACAGATAAACAGAAATACAATTAGTTTGGTTCACATATGAATAGAAAATGTACACATGTGGTGTTCTTTTTCTTTTGAAATCAACAGATAATTTTTATTATATCACAAATCATCTCACTCTTAGTCCAACCTACCCATGTAGAATTGATTTTATGGAGGGGAAATGAACCTTGATCGCCATCGACCTCTTAAAGAAAAGGTGGAATAGAAAACTAGCACAAAAAAGAAGTGTGATCTTTCATAGGATTTGATGAGGCATGTCAAGGAAAGGCCGAAATAAACAATTCAGTAGTCGGTATGGGTTGATCTTCTAGAACTTACTAATTTTTCCATTTAAAATAGTTAAACCACTTGTTCTCATCTGTGCATTTATTTAAGTTTGTTCATTTGACCAACTGATTAAAAATGCCAAAGGCAGACAATTAATTATCAGTGGGCAACCCTTGAGTAAATTCAGCTGAAAATATTTCCTGGCAGCTTCAGCATTAAAGGTTCGATCAGGTAAGCTACATTCTCTTTGGAAGTCTTCAAAGACAAGCATATGCTTCTGAAGTTTAGTATCTCTGGTTAATTTTCACAGACCACAATCACTGTGAACCTGAACTCTGTTCTTATTTTTTCTTTCCTTTTATGTTTTAAAATATGTATTTCTTAGCATGCAGAACTCAAGGCAATAAGAGTCGTTTTCCAAATGGTGAGATATGTATCTGAGTGAAATGTATTCACTTCACACACACACACAAACACAGCCGTTTTTGCTTCCTTATTTATGCAGACTCCTGATATCAGTCAATAACATCTATTCTTAAATTTCATCCCAGACACTGCTAGATTATTTGTAAGGCTAGGCTAACATTTGCTTTCCTCCCCCATAGAGAGAATCAATAAATGGAGCAACATGACATTTTTAAATGTAAAACTCATTTTACATTTGAAACAAAATTTGCTGACCCTTTCAAACTGCATTTATGTCAATAAATGCCATCACTTCATTATCTGAGAATGGCAGATAATTATCACTTTTATAGAAGTGTAATATTTTTACTTGCTGAGAATTTTCACATGTTGTTGTTGGGAGAATAGCAGCGAACTTCTGACCTGATTGCTGCATTCTTGGAGTCAGGTGGCCCAATTTCTGGATTACCTGGCCTCACAGTGCTACGGTTTATGCTATGTTGTTCTGCAATAGGACCACCTTCAATCATGACTTGATGGCATGTGAAATGGCAGACTTATGTTCATAACCACAACCTGAGTGGGCAAATTTACAATGAAGCCTTGAGTACAATCTCCCAAATGGATTTTATATCACACTTGGATCTGAGAGACATTTAACACCTCATTATGGGGTGAGGGATTGGCCCAGTCTTGAAGGAGGCTGTGGTATGTCCATTCCTGGTCTGTTTTAAGTATTGGCTGGTCTCCAACCTCCCTTTTCTTGGGAATACAATTGAAACAGTTGTGGTGGATCACCAACCTAGCACCTCAGAGGAAGCAGATTATCTGTGCCATTTTCAGCTAAAGATCAGGTCCAGGTATCAGACTGAGATAGCATAGTATATTTTTTCATGCTTTGGAACAATCTTTCTAAGAAGATCAGAATAAACTCATCCCCAATGACTTGAAAAAGGATGTTAAAAACGGAGCTTTTTTGCAGTATGGTCCAGTTCAGGCTGAGTGACATCTTTTATTCCTATTTTTGACTTTTGCTTTTGTTTTGTTCTTGTGAATGTCACAGAGTGATCAGTACTATTAAAATAGGTTGCTTTCTAAACTTTTGGACTAGGTTCAGAAATGAAAGATGTGGCCAGTATAAACCCCTGCACTTATACTTCTTAAACCTAGATATTAACATTCAGCTCTCTTTAAGATAATTATATGTGGCTTCTATAGCACATGGTATGGATGCATGGCTGAACTGTGTTGTTTTCCTTCAGATGTTGCCCATGCTACCTAGTGAAGTCATCAATGAGTGAACTTTGGCAGTAACGCAACCTTTGCATATGCGACTTCTATGAGACTAGAAGGTTACCACATGATCCAAAATTCCATACATACAGAATTTTTGATCCCATAAGAACTTCTGTATACAGGTTTCTGAAAAGAGCAAATGATCTTGACTATACTATTAGTCATTAAATGCTACAGAATCCCCAAATCATTCTTGTTACCTTGTGGCTTCCCCCATGGGTCTCCCTGGACCTTCTCAAGCCTAGAGTCTTAATGCTGACATTGTATGATATATTTATCATTCCAGTGGACCTGCTCCAATGATAGAGAATTAGGTAACTATCCAGGCTCTCTGGGGAAGAGAGAAGTTCAATTGCATTCCCAACTAATTTGCTTTCTGTCCACTTTTTCCTCACTGCAGCAAGAAAAAGGTCCTGGAGAATGCTGTATTATGCTGATACATATGCCTGATCACACATTCCGACCATGTTTAAAGTGCAGAAAAAACCCAAACCTGTTTTTCAGAATGGGAGGGGGCATGATTCAGACATTTTGCTTGTTCAGATGTTGCAGGCTGCTGGGGGTAAGGTAAATACATAGGCTGTTCTTTTCTGGGTATCTGGACTCAACAACTTGCTTAGATCTCTGAAGTATCATGGATGAAAGAGAAGCCAAACAGCTTGATACATTTACCTTACTGTTTCTTGTTTACACACTTAATATTGTAAAGTACACAGTGTATATTTATTTAGCAATTCAATAGAAGGCAATGCAGCAGAAAAGGTTTAAATGGTTGGGCAGAATTGAGTTTTTCTAGTTCATACAATGTTTTTTTTTTTACATTAAATGTTAAATTCGATGCATATTTCAGATGAAGAATTCTGATTACAAAATTATGTACTTGTACAGTTTTTGTTTATTCTTTAAAAAGTTCTAAATTTCTCTTATAATGTGTCAATTTTGCATTCAGACTCCTGTATTCATATCATGCTTTCTTTTATGTCATTGTATACCTGGCACTAGAAGCTAGGAAAAAATGTATGCAGAAATAAGATCTGTTAGTTTTATAATTTCCCATTTTTTTTAAAGTTTATCGAATGTTATAATTTTACCAAATTATAAATTTAAATATTATTGAATCATAGAATAACAGTATTAGAGATCTTTTACTCCAGTACTTCGTACTCATGGTTCCTAGAGTTAGGCTGCTTAATAATTATCACAATCAGGGCATTTCTCCTTAGTTTGAATTTGGGTTTCTCTCTGTAAAGTTTCTACCCAATTCTTCCTTATCCCAGGAGTTACAGAGATCACACTGACACATTATTGTTCATGAAACCCTTTCATTTATTTCAGGTCCACTATCCTGTCTCCCCTTAGCTTTCTCAACACTTTAACATACATTAAGTTGTACTCCGATTTCAAGTTGTACTAATGTTACCAGCTTATACGATCTCCAAGGTATCTTCAAAACTTCACACTCAATAATTATACCTGCAACTCTATACTTAATTACCCTCAGAGGAAATGTATGGAAATAAATCAAAATTAATTTTCTGAATCTCTTGATTTGTTCCAAATGGTCAGTTTTAAGGATGAATCTGGATCCAAACCATATTAAAATGTACATGTTGAAAACCATGTTGCAGAAAGTGACTGGGTTAGTCACAAAGATATGCATTGTACTTTAACATGCAATGCAAAGCAGTTAAATACAGTTAATATGATTTACTTTGCCTGCATTTACCAATTTGTTATTAAAACTGCAATTTGGCAGTCAGCCTTATAAATTCTATGGAGGTACACCCAAAGATTTTGGATGAAGTGGTTGTTGTACTATGGGTCCGAATTGAATATGGAAAGGAAACTGATCCCTTTGCTAATCTTACATACATTTAAATTATTTTGGAAGGTGCACAAGACAGGGAAGTGGCTTATATTTACAGGGAAACATGTCACAAATTGGACAGAGAGCTGTCTCTGTATGGCATATTGACTCAGCAGCAAACATTTCATTTTGGACTCAGTAGGCTTTTAATGAGATGATGCTATGGACATCCCAAAAAACAACAAGACTGGAAATATCTCATGGAAAATTAGGAATCCTTCTCTCATAACCACAGCTGATGTGACAGGAAGAAGCTCAAGCCAACAACAACTGATGATAAACTCTTGACCGTTTTCTAGTTTTAGATTCTGCTGCCACCTGTCAATGAGGTCCCCAAGGTAATTCATCAGAAAGCAATAGAAAGCTCCAAGGGAAATATGCAAGCCAGGCTGGATTTAATTTGGAGCAAATGCCATACAACCCATGTTTAACTTTGTGTATGTAAGAAATAGGGACATAAGGTTGGAAAAGCATACATACGGGTATGCAAACATGTACACATACATATAAATATGTGTATTTGTGTGAGAGAGAAGGGGGGAAGGAGGGAGGGAGGGAGAGAGGGAAGGAAGGAGAGAGATCTGCAACAGAACACACCAAACACACAAACACAAAGACACAGACAGACACACACACACACATATACACATATGTACATATACATACACACACACACACACACAGAGAGATACATGTTTTTGCCCACTTGCCCTCCCAGGCTCTTACCTGACCTTTATTTCCTGCTTTTTTAACTTCAGCTGCCGTGCGAGGCACAGCTGTAGTTAAAAAAGCAGGAAATTTTTTCAAAAGCTGCTTCTCTGCACACAGCATGCTGATCATGATTTACAGGCGCGTGCGCGCAGCATGCAGGGAAGCACATCGTAAATCACTGAACCTCGTAAATCTGAACTACCGAACTGGTAGTTAACCCTGTCGGATCCCCCCCTGCCACCAAGCCACACCCACAAAACTGGTTGTAAAAAAAAATTGAATCCCACCACTGACCCACATACAATCTCAAGAGACAGAACCTGAAAAGAGAGAAAAATTAAATATTGCTGCTGTCTATGAATCACTGATGAATTGGACACAAAAATTGCAAATATAGTTATGATTTTGTAAACATGACTTAGTCAAAAAAACTGCCACCTTCTTGCATTGTGATGGGAAAAGACTGAATATGCTAACGCATGAAATAGAAATTTATATAAGTATAGTAAGCATGAAGGAAAAAATGGGTTATAGTGAAATAACTATAAGGAAACTATAAGAAAATAATAAAAAGGAAAAAATGTGCATATATGTTTACTGTGACCAAAGATCTAGTAGAAGGAATGTGCCAGAGGAAAACATACTAAATATAATTTTAGGATTTTTAAAAAATTATTTTTATGGATACCAGATCATCTGAGAGCCCAATATCTGCCTATCTATTTTTTATGTATTTGATTATTTATATCATGCCTTTATTATTTTTGCAAATAACTCAAGGTGGCAAATATATCGAAAACACTTTCCTCCTCATATTTTCCTCACAACAACAACTTTGTGAGGTGAGTTGGGCTGAGAGAAAGTATTGGCCCAAGGTAACACAGCTGGCTTCATGGCTAAGGCAGGACTTGAACTCCCAGTCTCTTACTTTCTAGCCTGGTGCCTTAACCACTAGACCAAACTGGTTATCATCCACCTACCCACCCACCCACCCACCCACCCAACTACATAATGGCTGAATTACATTGGCTAGACAAAGCAGTATCCCATTCCATCCAAGTAAGAATGTATTTCAAAATAAAAAAATAACATTAATTATTTATAATTCTAGAATGAATAGAGAGAACAGCAGCCATGGTTAAGTTTTGTTCTACAAATTACTTCTCTGTTGTATATACATATATGCATATGAACTTTCACACGTATCTGAAAAAGACCGTGAAAGCTAAGAATTTACCATGACCATCTTCTTTTAGCAAAAAGATTATATATCTTTATAGGTATTTGGCCCTTTGGTCCAGTATAAAGCAACAGTTATTTCCAATGCCTCTAATTGGAGATATTTCTAAGGTGGTGGTGTTTCCTTTGAGAAATGTGCTAGGGAAAGGACATGATAATAAAAGGTAGTCCTTGTCCTTGGGTAAATAAACAAGTGCATTTCAGATGTTTGGACAACAAAACCCATTATCTTTCAGGCACTTGCAATGTTGCCTAGGAAGAGCAGAAGTTAGACACAAAGACATTTATTGGATAAGAGCTTGTCAAACTCTGTTCTGGTTAGAGTTGGAGTAATTATACATTTGGATGCTTCCCAGTAATTTTCAAATCATGGAAAGAGAAAACAAAGCAGTTACTGATAGAGAGACTGCCCAGCAATACAGTCAAGCAATGTCTGGATGTTAATTTGCAAGTCACAGTGCTTTGCCATTCCATCTGAATACACAGACAATTGCAAATTACAATGAATAGCTATTGTTTGGTCTCAAGGGACTGTTGAACCATGAAGATGGGAGTAAAGTCATAAAGCTGAGTACTAAGCAGATGGAAAACTAAAGCAGACTTCCATGCATGTATTAAAGTAACAGATTTTTTGGGGGGTGTGGGTGTGTGGAAGAGCTGCAAAAATAACCAGTAAATTGGCAGCAAAATATTAGATTTCAGTTTCTTTTTTTCCTGTTATCTAATGAGCTTGTTGAACCCAAATCTGAAACCCTTTTACTGAAACCTCTAAACCATGGGTTCTGAAAGCCCAAAACATGATGTAGGGGCCGTCAAATATCCAGCCCATAGGCTGGATGCGTCATGCGCTGGCCATACCCACACTCGGTTTATCAAAGGGGAAAAAGGTCGGTCCTGATACATCACATGAAACCATTGTGATGACGTGAATTTGACAAACCTGATGTAGGTGACTAGTTAGCAAAAACTATTTTGGTATAACAGACTTTTCTTTATGCTTCCTATGTTTTTAGGGTAAGGAATTGTGAGATCCTTTACATTTAAATTTATCTTTATGTTTAAATTTACATGGCCATGAAGTTATATTCTTTTTTTGTCTAAGTCCTAAAACCTACTGAAAATCAATAATTTTGTGTTGAATTTCAACACCATTATCCTGGAGAACATGACTCAAATAATTTAAAAAAGAAAAGAAAATGGAATTGGGAACTTTTTCCAACTCACAGCTGCACCTATACCTATCTAACCTGAGGTAGGTTGTTGAAGTGGACATTGGTTTCTGACTGGAGTGGCATGTATGCTTCAGTAAATAAAATAAATATATAATTTACCCACCAGAGCCATGATACAAATTAATTCACATAAATCCAAATCAAATTATCAGTTCAAATTATCTAATTGAATAAGATCATTTTTTAAGTATCAATAATTTGAATCAGATGTGGAGTAATGCATTCTATTTCCCTTCACAAATTCTGAAATTTCCAGTTCATTAGGGCTGTTGAATTTCCTAAACAGGAATGCAGATATTTGAACTCCCAATGTATTGGGAAGGCACCAGACTGGAGATGACTGCTTAACCTTATTTATATGATTCAGAAAACAAATGTTCTACTCATGAAAATATAACGCTAAAACAATTTAGTGTGATTTAATCCGTAACTTCCTTTTACCATGTCAGTATCTTAGCAGCCTGGAAGAATGATTAAATGTTATCACAGTGCTATGAAACATCCCTAGTCACATTTTCTCCAGATATTTCACAATTGCAAGTGATAAACTGCACATATCACAGCAATGATCAGGGGTGGTGTGGCAGATCTTTTTTGGAACAAGAACATTTTTCTTTCCTCCTTTTTCTTTCCTTCGTATTTTATAAATTAACTTCTCTTGAACTTTAGCAAACTAGATTTTTTTTACTGATATTTACCAACGCTACACGAAGATACATCACTGCTCCTATATACCTTCAAGACTCTTGCTTTTCAGACAAACAGCTGCCCCAATTTTGTCTGATTAAAATGTTTTCCTATGTATAACTAGGCACTCAGCTGCTGCTGGATTTAGTCCTCTATTCATCTCTAGGATTTAAATTGAGTAGATGAGTTTTGTTTATTTTTGTTTTGTATTGTTGGGCTCATGCATTTATGTTCATATGTGAACTCTAGAGGCTTAATTACAAGAGGCTTTCTATGAGAATATTTTTTGGAAAAAAAGATACATTTAGAGAACATTTGTTTTGAATTGGATCGACAGTATGCAGAATAGGGAAATTTAACTTCCCCCTTCTGCTGTGATCTTGACAAAAATCTTCCCTAGATCAAAATTAGCTTGTGAGAAAAAAGCTTCAATTAGCTTAGTTTCTAGACAGAATGAGAAACTTGTGTTAGTTCAAGGACTAAATTGCCTCTGAACAAACACATGATGGTTAATATGCTATCAGTTGATATAGCTATAATAAAGTAGGTGACATCAACACTACACACATTGGCTGGGTTTTACACATGCTACTAAATCATACAAGAGGTTGGTTCGGTTTGATTTAATGTAATCAATGAAACTAATCACTTTAAGTTTGGAACCCATGATGCATGGTTTAATACTAAGTATGAAACAATCTCCAACTCTTTTGTTGGCAAATTGGTTTGTTTTACTATATTTACAGTGCCCCAGTCTCTCCTGACTGTGAGTACTTACAAAATTAATATTACTCTTTCCTCCCTCTCTCTCTCCCTCCCTCTCCATCTGTCCTCCCTTTCCCTCCCCTCCCATTCTCTCCAGTCAATTTCATCCTGATCAGTGAAAGTCCATTAAAGGTCACCAAAGATAATAACATATCTATTTTAACCTTGATCAAATAAACCAACTTTATATTCTTTCTTTTTGCTTTTAATAATGTTGATCTTTAGTCCCTTCAAATAATGTCCTAGAACTTGATTTGTTTTGAGTTTTTTCTTTATGTTTTCTCACAGAAATCCTCAAAGCTTTAACAAGCCTCTTTTGAAAAATTAATTATTTATCTGTGTGTCTGCCTGCCTGCCTGCCTATCTATCTATCTATCTATCTATCTATCTATCTATCTATCTATCTATCTATCTATCTATCCATCCATCCATCCATCCATCCATCCATCCATCCATCCATCCATCCATCCATCTATCTCCTTCAACTATATTTTTATTGTTGTATTCACTGGTATTATGCTGCTTCCAGTGTAACATGAGATCGAATCGGAGCATGGATTGATTAACAACAAATGGTTTTGCAGACAACAAAATAAATGAAGTGATTTATAGAAAGTAGCAGCTACAGTAAAGGTTGTCCAGTATCTCCAACAGTATATTGTTCTAGAATTAAAGTTTCAGAGGCAGAACAATGTGGGACATTTAATAGATTGAAAACTACTGTATATATGTTACACTTCATGGAGGTTTATTTCTTGTTTTATGCAAGCATTACACAAGGGAGAAATTCCCCATTAATATCACATCTTGAGTATCTCTCGCCACATTGTACTTTTGACTCTGAAACTTAAGATCTGACCAGTTTATGTAAATAGCATGAAGTAAAAAGTCATTTTGAAACTCAAATACTTTGGCCACTTAATGAGAAGGAAGGATTTACTGGAGAAGAGCCTAATGCTGGGAAAGAGGGCAATAGAAGAAGGGGATGACAGAGAATGAAGTGACTGGATGGAGTCACTGAAGCAGTAGGCGTGAGTTTAATGGACCCCAGAAGATGGTAGAGGACAGGAAGGGCTGGAGGAACATTGTCCATGGGATTGTGATGGGTTGGACATGATTTTGAAAGTAACAACAACAACAAAAAGTCATTACTAGACTGTGCCCACAGACTATAGATGGCATGTTATACAGGTGAAACTCGAAAAATTAAAATATCTTGCAAAAGTTCATTCATTTCAGTAATGCAACTTAAAAGGTGAACCTAATATATGAGATAGACTCATTACATGCAAAGCAAGATAGTTCAAGCCGTGATGTGTCATAATTGAGATGATTATGGCTTACAGCTCATGAAAACCCCAAATCCACAATCTCAGAAAATTAGAATATGGTGAAAAGGTTCAATATTCTAGGCTCAAAGTGTCACACTCTAATCAGCTAATTAAGCCATAACACCTGCAAAGGGTTCCTGAGACTTTAAATGGTCTCTCAGTCTGGTTCAGTAGGAATCACAATCATGGGAAAGACCGCTGACCTGACAGTTGTGCAGAAAACCATCATTGACACCCTCCATAAGGAGGGAAAGCCTCAAAAGGTAATTGCAAAAGAAGTTGGATGTTCCCAAAGTGCTGTATCAAAGCACATTAATAGAAAGTTATGTGGAAAGGAAAAGTATGGAAGAAAAAGGTGCAGAAACAGCAGGGATGACCACAGCCTGGAGAGGATTGTCAGGAAAAGGCCATTCAAAAGTGTTAGGGACTTTCACATGGAGTGGACTGAGGCCCCCCACACAGACGGATCCTGGACATGGGCTTTAAATGTCGTATTCCTCTTGTCAAGCCACTCCTGAACAATAAACAACATCAGAAGCGTCTTGACAAGGGCTAAAGAAAAACAGAACTGGTCTGTTGCTCAGTGGTCCAAAGTCCTCTTTTCTGATGAGAGCAACTTTTGCATCTCATTTGGAAACCAAGGACCCAGAGTCTGGAGGAAGAATGGAGAGATACACACTGCAAGATGCTTGAAGTCCAGTGTGAAGTTTCCACAGTCTGTATTGATTTGGGGAGCCATGTCATCGGCTGGTGTTGGTCCACTGTGCTTCATTAAGTCCAGGGTCAATGCAGCCGTCTACCAGGAGATTTTGGAGCACTTCATGCTTCCTTCCACAGACGAGCTTTATGGGGATGCTGACTTCATTTTCCAGCAGGACTTTGGCACCACACTGCCAAAAGCACCAAAACCTGGTTCAATGACTGTGGGATTACTGTGCTTGATTGGCCAGCAAACTCACCTGACCTGAACACCATAGAGAATCTATGGGGCATTGCCAAGAGAAAGATGAGAGACATGAGACCGAACAATGCAGAAGAGCTGAAGGCCGCTATTGAAGCATCCTGGTTTTCCATAACACCTCAGCAGTGCTACAGGCTGATAGCTTCCATGCCATGCCACATTGAGGCAGTAATTGCTGCAAAAGGGGCCCAAACCAAGTACTGAGTACATATGCATGCTTATACTTTTCAGTGGTCCGATATTGTTCTATGTACAATCCTTGTTTTATTGATTGCTTGTAACATTCTAATTTTCTTAGAGTGTGGATTTGGGGTTTTCATGAGCTGTAACCCATCATCATCACAATTATGACAAATCACGACTTGAACTATCTTGCTTTGCATGGAATGAGTCTACCTCATATATTAGTTTCACCTTTTAAGTTGCATTACTGAAATAAATGAACTTTTGCACAATATTCTAATTTTTCTAGTTTCACCTGTATGTTTGAATATTTTCCATTTGGTAGGGATGGAATTAATTGTGTCTCACAAATTGTAGCACTTCAAAGGCTCATGTAAAAAGACTTTTCATTATCCCTCAAAATATTCTAACGAAGGCATTGTGCAAACTTAATTACAAATGTTATGCATTTCTATTCAAACTGTGTACATTCTATACATAATGGCATATTTTTTTCTGATCAATAACCATAAAAAAGATGTCCTCTTCCTGACACTTAGCAAACAGTGTACAAAACAAAGACACCTCCCACTCCTCCTGCATTTTTAATAGAATTTGAGGACTATAATATGGGCTCATTTGTGAATTTCACAAGTTATCAAAAGTGGAAACAAATCTGTGGGCATGCTGCAACAGTCAAAAGTGTGAAACATGGTCATAAGTCACTTTTTTCAGTGCCATTGCAACTTTGAATGGTCACTCCATGCAAGCAAAGTACCAGCAAAGGAGGGGGAAAAAATTCCAGAGAATTCCTGAGACAGGAAGTCTAGTCCTGCCAAGAATGTAATACGGGTTAACGGAGAGGCATTTTCTGTAAGCAACACCAGAATGTTTCCTTCCTGCCTTCCTTACAGGATTAGGCCAGTAATATCTTCTAACAACTGGTTCTCTGAACTGCTTAGAATGTTAACAACTGGTTCTAGCGGCTAGGTGCGAACTGGTAGAATCCCACCCCTGGACAGTAGGAATGATGGTGCACTTATGCAAGCCCCTTACAGACCTCTTAGGAATGGGGTGAGGTCAATAGTGGATAGTTTGAGATTAAAGGAGTGGGGGTTAGAAGATGTAACAAGAGAGTCAGGTAGTACATTCCAGGCATTGACCACTCTGTTGCTGAAGTCATACTTTCTACAATTGAGTTTGAAGCGGTTTACACTGAGTTTGTATCTGTTGTGTGCTCTTGTATTGTTGTGGTTGAAGATGAAGTAGTCATTCACTGGTAGGATATTGTAGCAGATAATTTTGTGTGCTACGCTTAAGTCTAACCGTAGGTGGCGTAGTTCAAGGTTGTCCAAGCCCAAAATCTCAAGCCAAAATCTCAATAGGATATTCTGTTGCAAGCAGAGGAGTGTCGTACTCTTCTTGTGAAATACTTCTGGACTCGCTCGATTGTATTAATGTCTGATATGCAGTGAGGATTTCAGACTGATGAGCTGTATTTGAGTCTGGCAAAAGTTTTGTATGCTCTAGTAAGGAATTCGATATTTCCGGAGGAGAAGCTTTGTAAGATTAGATTTACAACTCTTAATGCCTTTTTGGCAATGCTGTTACAGTGAGCTCTGGCGCTTAGGTCATTTGATATGAGAACTCTATGGTCCTTGACAGAGTGAGGATCATCAACAAGGTAATATCTGCCTACCTTGTATTTGGTGTACTGATTTTTTTTCCAATGTGTAGGACAGAACATTTGTTGGTTGAGATTTGGAGTTGCCAATTGTTTGACCATTCAGACACATAATCAAGGTCACTTTCAAGGACAATAGCATTGTCGGTGGTGTTGAATAGTTTTATGTCATCCGCAAAGAGGATGCAGTTGCTTATAAGGTGATCGCAAAGATAATTTATATAGATTATAAAGAGTGTGGGTCCTAGAACGCTACCGTGGGGGACACCGCTGTTAACTGGAGCAAGGTTTGATATAACGCTCCCTATTTTTACTATTTGTTGCCTGCTTGACAGGAATGCAGTAATCCACTTATGAAGGGATCCAGAAATGCTGTAAGAGTTTAGTTTTAACAGTAGTTTGTCATGTACCACTGAATCAAAGGCTTTGCAGAAGTCTATGTAAATTGCATCTGTAGTTTTACTCTGGTCAAGTAGAGGAGTCCATATGTTTTTGCAGTGTAGGAGTTGAAGATTACAGGACAATTTTTTTCTGAAACCAAATTGTTTTTTGGAGAATAGGTTGTTTGACTCTAAGTGGAGGGTGATTAATTGGTTAATGATTGATTCCATGACTTTGCACGTGACACAACACAGTGAGATTGGTCTGTAGTTTTCAACCAGATTGGGGTCACCTTTTTTGAAGATAGGGAAGACTGTAGCTAAGGACCATAGGTTTCGTAAGGAGCTGGTTCTGAATGATATCTCATATATAATGCTTAGGGGTTCCGCTATGGCAGAGAAGAGCTTTTTAAAGAAGTATGCACATAATCCATCAGGGCTAATAGATAGGGGTTTTAGGTTACGTAGTGCCTTTTCTATGATACTTCTGTAAAGTCAATATGTAGTAGGTCATTACAGTTAGTTGTGGTATGACTGTTGTGATTAGCCGGCAGCTGGTACAGATGGTTGAGGAGAGCAAGGACTCTGATGAGGGGCCAGGACCATCAGGGAGTGGACTGCTGCCTTCAGAGATTGTGGGGGCTGGCAGCAGTGATGAGGAGGCTCCCAAGGAGCCTGTGCCAAGTGCGCGTGTCCACAGGATTGATCGTAGGAGAGAGCAGTTACAGCAGCACAGGCGACTCGGGAGTAAGGCTGCAAGGTAATGGCCCCTCCCCCAAGAGGATAAAACCAGGTTTGGAAAAGCATTCTTTGCAGACAGCAAAGAAGCTCTGAAGCTCAACTGGTGGACATCTTAGTTTGTGTTTGGAGAATCTTGAAATTAGTTCTTATCTCTGGGTTTTTGGCAGCCTTGACAAACAACTTGGCAAGGCTCTTTCTTGTCAGAGCTAATTGTTGGAAAGCAGCTTTTTATCTGTAAAGGAACAAAATTTGGATTAAACCTTGAAAGGTGGGGGCTGCTTCCATTGTCTGTGTTTGCTCTCTGGGAACCCGTTTGGGTCAGAACAATGACTAGGAAATGAACCATTGTTGTTTGCAAAGACTGAACTGAAGAATGTGTTGAAGAAATTGGCCTTAGCAGCTTCATCATTGCAGTCATTCCCATTTGGTCCTTTTAGGGGTGGGATGGTTCTTGAGTCTTTAAGTTTGGTGTTTACAAAATTGTAGAAGGCGTGGGTGGATTTTGTATGCTTGTTTGCAGTGGTAATTTGTGCATTCTGCCTTTATCTGCCTTTATCGGCATAAGGTGTTGTATTGGTTTTTAAAGTTTGCTATGTAGCTAGTTTTGTTTTTATGCCATAGCGATCTTTTTTTTATATTGAAGTTTCCTTATTGTTATGGGCAATTTGTTTTTTGTTTTGTTTTGTTTTGGGGGGTTACTAATGGCATATATAGTTTAATGACTCTTTCAAGTTCAAACAAGAATGCATTATAATGGTCTTCTGTAGTATTACAGCTAGAGAACAGAATGTGCCAATCAAGAGATAATAGGTCAGCATCTATGAGATTATAGTTCAAATCATACTAGGAAACAGTCAATAAAAATCATTAGGATATAAGCAACAAGGTTACAGTCATACAGTCATAAGTGGGAGGAGATGGGTGAAAGGAAGGATGAGAGGATTAATAGTAATAGTAATGCAGACTCAATAAAATAGTTTGACAGTGTTGAGGGAATTATTTGTTTAAAAGTTGCAGAGTGGACAACCACTATGTAAAAGATATCTCAATCCACAAAAGGAGAGGGGACATAGGAAGAAGTTCAGAAGTCTTGCAGAGAATAAAAGCAAAGGAGGGAAAATACTTTCAGACTTGCATGATTCTGTTAATGTAACATTAACAGATTACAGAAACAGAATTAGTACTAATAAATACAGAGTTAATACACATAGTTGAGTGTTCTTGACTGGGCTATTTTGAAGGGCTAATATAAGGCTGATAAATCTAACTATTTTTTTCATCTTCTCCAAGATTTTACAGAATAATCTTACAGATTATTCAAAATTAGCTAAGAATTGCTAAAATAATGTCCTCTACAAGAATGCGTATTTGTCTGTATTTTCCTCATGCCTATACATACTGTATCTGTGACTATGGATATATTTTCCCCTTAAAACATAATTTTCTATGTACCTTGTCAATAATGAATTTTACTGAAAAATTCTGAAAATTATGATTTTGGTACACAAATAAATAAAAAACTAGATCATCAAAAAAAAATTGGTCTGAGAGCAAACACAAGCAAACAACTATCATAAATATATAATTAAATATAGTAAAATAATAAAATAATTGGAAGAAAATCTTGAGGCAATTAGCAGTTAATAATTAATCAAATTAATATGTTCAGAGGTATAGGCTGGCCAAATTCTTATGAAAATGCAGGCCAAATGATTTTCCTCCCCATTTCCAATAAATGTTTTCCAAAGGATATGTTTTGAAAACAAAGGATTGTTTTCAAAAGAAATTGCCTCTTAGTCAATCTTTTTCTTCTTAACAGATTATCTGTCTTTTAAGGGGGTGAGAAATGCACACCCAAAAGCAGATAAACAGGAGAGGGCTATAAAAAGCAGATGATATCTTGTACATTTACACAAATAAGAAAGGATGTCTGCACAATAAAATCATACTTGAAAGTATATCCATTATAAGTCAGCCTCATGCCCTGAACTGATAGTACACGGGAACTTACATAATTATATTGTACAGAATATTTGCTATGAATGTTTCAGTTCATCTTGAGCAAAACTTCCTTCTGGATTAGAATAACCTCTTCTAGGTTGAATTTATTATTATTTTGCTCAGTTTACTGGGTTTTTTTTCTGAGACAATTCAAAACCGATAGCCAAATGGTTTCCATTTTAGTCATCTGCTTATTCAAATACACTTTTTTCTCACCTTGACTCTTTAATTATGGTCTAATTATTACATCTTAGTAGGATCACACTACATGAATTCTTCAGGGTGAAACATTTTTCATTATAGAGCTCCTCAGCCTAATGTTGGATTATCTCATTATGCTATTTTGTTTCAGATGTAGAACTAGATATTACTATAATAAATTATTCTTCAGCATTTGTAGTCTCACGATTCACTGTTTAAAATACCAGGAGGGGAAAAGCAGCCAATATATCAAACTTGTTATCCTCATTATCAAAATATGGTAAGAAAAGAGGACTTCACCCCGGAGAAATCACTTCCACCTATATATCTTTATATGGTAGTAAGCAATAAAGAATAAGTGGATGTACATAGTATTTTATTCCAGATAGATGCCCAAATGAATTTTTCTCTCTCATTTATCTATATCAGAAGTTTTGTACAAAAATAAAAGGAATACATTCTGTCCCACACACTCCTTTTTTTTTTTTTTCCACTACAGCTTGCGGTAAAATCTCTTCATCACACCAAATGAAAGTTCATTTTTATTCTTTGTGTGTGAAACTTTTTCACAGTTTTCTAATAGAAAAATCCTCCTTCCCAATTATACATGGAACTTACAACTTTGGGAAGTTCAGTATCGCTGCATTTTTCCCATTTTCTGTTCAGTGGAGATGTTCCTTTTCACCCTCCCTCCCTCCCTTACTGTGGAAGTTGCATTATGAAACACACAGACACACACGTATGGATGCACAGATAAAAATCCTGCTGCAGCATTTGTGTGCTAACAATTCAACTTTTCCTAAGGAATTTTTTTTGCAGTCTTTCAGGGAAGATATAGGTACACCACTAAACATTTCGTGATTTCTGTTCCGTATAAATATCTGTTGATGGAAATAATGGCTCTTGTTGCATTCCTTTGATTAGAGCACAGACCTACAGAAAATTAGGCAGTGTAGGCAGTGTGTGTGTGTGTGTGTGTGTGTGTGTGTGTGTGTGTGTGTGTATGTGCGTGCGCGTGCAAGTTAAACTACCTTTATGAATACCGTGCAGCCAGACAGTACAGCCTGGTATGCAGCACAGTAGAGATAAGAAACTGCTTAGTGCATATTTTTCTAAAAGGAGTATCCACACTTGTCTCACTATTACTTCATCTGTATCTGACTGTGAAGTTGCCTGACACTTGCTTTGCAACTAATGACCTGTTTGTAATTTGAGTCTCTTTGTTTCTGCAAAATAGATGTGGCCTAAATATGGCAGTGGGAGGGAGTCTTTCATCTTGGACTGTTGCTAATGTGTCCTTTGTATGACTGATCAGGCTTTGCAGACCCATACCAATAAGATTGAGTTTTAGGTTTGTGTTCATGACTGAGTAGATGAATGATCAAGGATGAACTTTGCTATAAAACAGCTGAAAACGAAGGAGGATGGAAGGAGCTGTGATATTCATTCTCTCCAACAAATTATATTAATTAAATTGTGCATCTTGCTGAATTTTGTGATACATTTCCCAGAGACATTTACTACATTTCTGGTTCCTCACTATGTCAGGCACTTCGTGAGAAATTGATGGGAAGATAGTGCAGGTATTTCATCTCAATAAAAATAGTAACAATAATCCACCCCATTTGAATGTTTATTTACACTGCCTTCCTGTTTGTGCATTTTAAATCAATGTCTAAAATGTGCAGGGATATTAAAACCTGGTGTATGATGCTATCATATCACATCTTTTACAATATGTCATGAAGGAAAAAGAGTAGATATAGAGATAATCGAGGTGCGCATCTCTAATCAAGCAGCTTAAATTTAAACACATTATGTCATACCAATGCTCACATATGTACAATCAGAAACAGCTCTGAGCGTGCTTCATTTAATAGGTGAGTTGTCTGAAGACCAATCCGTAGAAAGATCTCTTAATTTGTGTGATTAAAAAACTGTTTTCATTTTGCATTATTTTGTGTGACTGGACAAGTTGAATTGGATAGACCCAGAACCCTCAAACATTAGACAAATAAATGTTGTATTCCTCTCCTTTCTGCCTGCCTATTTATGTATTTATTCTGTGGGTAAATTCACTCACAAATGGGTATATCCAGCTATGCTTTTATCCCAATAACCATTTTTGTGGACTGTATTTGGTTCTTTAATAGCTTTTGGAAAGTTGATTTTTCCTCCAGGAAATAGAATTGCCTATTATATTTAATTTTTAAATACTAAAACTGAGTTTTCTGTTGTAGCCATTGAAGACTGGCAGATTCCATTTTCCAACTTGAATTTGATTTCAAATCTATCTATAGGTTTTATATATCTCCCCATTCCTATAAATATCTTTTAGCTTGTTAGTTTGTGTTACCAGGAAATAGATTGCATACAATTCATAGTTCCTTTTGTTAACTTTGGGGTATAATTTATCAGACTAGCAAAATAAAACCAGTAGGATATGTGATTGCTGTAAGAGGCACAGATTCTTTTCATAGCACACAATCTTATGAAAACAAATTGCAAAAGATAATTTGTTGTGTTTTAATTAGAGTGTTATTAGAAGTGCTTTCACTTCAGAAACAATTATCAAATGAGATCTTACCATTTTTACTGATTTTATAATGTATGTTTATGTGTGTGTTTGTTACTATCTATTCACATATTGAACATTTTTTAGCATTAGGCTGAAGTTTAATGATGTGGAGCTCCCCTTTAACATTTGTAAGAAAAGACTGAAACTTACTAAGCCTTAATGTTATTTCACTTTTGTCTTAATATATTCTATAAAACTCTCTATTGTGGCACATAAACAATAGTTTTGACTTAGTGTTTTTTGTGAACCAACCAGTCCTGAGTTATTCAATAAATTATGATTAAATAAACTTCAGCTTAACGTAGAGGGCAAATTCAGCCACTGTATGTCTGTGCCTTTGTGTGTGTGTGTGTGTGTGTGTGTGTGTGTGTGTGTGTGTGTGCAAAACTGACTTGGGAAATATATTTAATGGAATGGGTATTATGAGATTTATATATGTGATAATAATTTTGAAATATGAAAAATGTATGAGATGGCATACATTTTAATGAACAAAAACTATCATTCATTGCTGAAAAACAGTTATTTATCCATTCATTTCTTCGTACAATAAAAGAACTGAGTCAAAATAGCCTAACAACAGCATCTTTAATTCACAGAAACAATAATTACAATGCATCTCCCTGTAATAAATCTAACTTATCAATTATTACTAGGACTCTGATTTTAATCACCATAATGAAAGTTAGATTTTTAAGGTCTCATGAAAAAAGGGAGGAAATATTATCTGCTGGATTTTAAAAACATTGGATTTTAAAATTGATATACTTACATTTGGTTTAATATTAAATTTACCCATTCTCCCATTTATTTATCTATGTATTTATTTATAAGACATATATGACTGCCCATCTTATGAATCATAATTCTGAGCAGCTCACAGCAACAGTAAAAATAATAACCAATATTCTGAAAAAAACGCAAAAATAGAAAAGTGCATTGGAGTTAGGCAACTAATAAATTCAAATAAATAAGAAGAAGAACTCTTGGCACCCTAAAGAAACAGTCCTTAATAAATAAAAACCACAATAATTGTGCTTCAGCCTTACCCTTAGCCCAAAGGCTGGAGGAAAAGCCAGCTTTTGAAGGCCTTTGGGATGGCTTAAAATGGGATGGGGCTGCTGCTGAATTTCAAGGTTTCAAGATTGAGGTCAGCCCTTCAACGAAGACCAGACCAAATATCAAATGGTTGTCTAGGCTGCAGATCTTCCTCCTGTCTCTCAAGATTATTCTCACATCCCATCATAGGCCCAAACCCCATACCATTCCATCTTGCTACGGTTGATTTAGAGCAAGTTCTTCTACAACTAGTTCCCCACAATCTCCAGGCACTGAGTCAGCACCTAACACTTGGGGGAGTATTGCGGAAATGTTCATGGAGTTCTTCTCCTATATTATCCTGATAAAACATGGAATCAAATTCTTCATCTGGCTTGAGGCTCTGGCAGGAGAAGTAATATTCTATGATTACTTATATGCCTACACAATCCAAACATTCATATGCCTGTGAAATTTAGATATTGAGTGGACAATATGGGACAATACGTGTCTTTAGACCATTGCTGCAACTATATATATATACTATTTTATTTTTTGAAGATTACCAAACATCTTGAAATAAAACACTCCTGTACCATGCTATTGGTTGTGTAGAACAGTGGTTCTTAACCTTTTTGAAAGAATCGCCCCCTTGAGCCATTGAGGAAGTTTTCATCGCCCCCCCTCCTCCAACATAACCTGTCAATCACAACACAGGGAAATAATTCTTCAATTTATGCAAACACGGTTTTTGTTTTCTTTAAAATTGTCATCAAGACATATCGATGCAAATAATTTATTTCCAGTCTTTTTCCCATATCTCAACTGTGTGAAAAATTCTGATGCCACCCATCACTTTACTCCCAAACTTCGTGATACAAGTATTTCATTATTATCTTATTTATTCAAGACACTTAAATGCAATGACCACTGAAAACAAAATTCAATTGTAAGAAAATGAAATGCCCGAAAAAACAGTAACATTTAATGATTTAATTATAAGTGAATTTTAAGATGCAAAAAGACATATAAAAAGGCATAAGAACAATGCAGGAACTAAGAATTTCAACACAAAAACTCTGAAACTAAATTAAGATTCAAGGAAAACATATATTCATGCACACTGTAAAAAGGGTTAAAAAGACACAAAGAAAATTTGTACAGAACATTTTAAAACACAGTTCAATCCACTAATAGCGAGCGATCTGATGTTTTTGTACAACAGATATACAGCTGTTCACTGTACGAAAAGTCTCAAAAGTGTCCCCAAAACTTCTTGCTCCATTGCCCCCATATCACCCCCTTCCATTCCTTCGCCCCCATGTTGCCCCTTTTTGTTCCATCGCCCCCCTGAAAAACAAAATCACCCCCTGGGGGGTGATATCACCCAGGTTAAGAACCACTGGTGTAGAAGATAGTTGAGAAATCAAAGTGCAGGGCATTTTGAATGCCATCCAAAAGATTAGCTATCCAAAATATTTTATAATTACATTTATCACTTTCCCTATTGCTTTTTATTTTATTTTAGCATAAATCTTATACAGATGTTACATTTTTTTATCATATTCAGTACCTACATGTTTATAAATAGCATGTTTCTAAAGATTACTTATCTGTTTCCCTTAAAGGTCACAAATCCCCACAGAATCTTCAAATTATTTTATGATTTCAGTGTAGGTTTATCCCCAGCGTGTATGCCAAGTAAAGGCTTGTGGTCAGTAATCAAATCGAACTGTCATCTGTAGAGGTATTCGTGGAAGCACTTGACTCCTGCGACAGCAGCAAGTACTTCCTTGTCGATTTGACTGTAGTTTCTTTGTGGTTTGGACAGTGTCTTAGAATAATATGCTATGGGAGCTTCTCTCCCATTGGGTAGTTTGTGGCTGAGGACTGTGCTGATTCTGTAGGGGGAGGCATCACATGTGAGTGTCAATGGCAGTGTTTCGCTGTATTGGATGAGGACGCTGCTTGATGTTAAAATGTTCTTTATTTTTTTAAATGCCTCGGCTTCACATTGTCCCCATGTCCAATCAGCTGTCTTGTCTAACAGTCTATGGATCGGTTCTGCGATGGGTAGAAAGCCATTGTAAAAGTTGAGCTACTCCAGAAATGCTTGCAGTTCCACTTTATTTTGGGGTGTGGGGGCTTCCTGGATTGCTTGCAGCTTTCTCCCATTTGGCGTGGTCAATCGGCTCAAGGACTCCTTGAGCAATTGATTTATCAAATTTCTCCTCGACCTTGGGCTGGAGAGAAAACAGGACTCTCTGCAGCTTTAGTAAGACAGAGGCTATGTTGGGGTCTAGGTTAAATGATATAGGGGTCCCCGTGTACTTGCCCAACTTGTCGTCGAACACGTCACTGAAGTTGTGGTCCAATGCTGCAAGGTCATCTGCCAGGTGTCGGGGGTTGCCTCCGAAGCATGAATGCCGGTGATGTGGATCTGGAGAGACATGAACCACTCTCATTCCAGTAGGCTTGGCAGGTCCTGGTCTATTATGGTAAGGGGTAGCGTTCCTTGGAAACTGCCGTATTGTTATGTGGGCTGTCTTCCTGCCCAGGACGGGTATGTGGTAACCCTGATAATCCTTTAGTATGATATTCTGGGGTTCCAGTTGCTTGCCCCATCTGGGGGGTTGAAGTCTTTTAAGGGTATCCCACGAGATCATGGATATGTAGGACCCTGAGTCTACTTCCATTCAGCAGGGTTTGCCTTTGATGGTCATGCTAGCCATTATTTTGTTGGCCTCGTAGGCATTGGTTCGCCTCACCTGGGTTTGAACATAACCACTGAAGGTGAAGTTGCTTCTTCTTCCCTGGCTTCATCTCTCTGTTTGAATTTCCCACCAGGAGCCTTCCAGCTCCCCTCCTTGGTGGCCATATTGTCTCACGGGGGAGGACGCTCTCTTGGCTTACTTGTTGGTCGGTTGGCTTGCTCAGCATACCTCTGCAATGTGGTCCTTGCAATCACAACACCAGCATATGGTGTCTTTAAAATGGTATGCCGAGTGGTTTTGGTTTCCTCCGCAACCCCCACACTGCTTTGTCCCTTGTTTCCCTTCTGGCTTACAGGCTTCACCTTGTGTACCTCCCCATCTTCCTTGTCACTTGCATTGGAAGCTGAGATATCTCTGTTGGCGTGACAGTCGACCTGGGTGGCATGTACCATTCCAGTCCCCTTTATTCGCATGGCCAAGTTGTCTGATGATTCAGCGGCTCAGGCCTCATCAATGGCTTCCTTGAAGGAGGTGTCTTCTTGAACCAACAGTCGCTTTTGTAGGGTTAGGTTCCTCATTCCCAGGATAAGTCGGTCTCGAATCATGCCTTCAGTGTCTGGGAACTGGCAGTTTTTTGATAGTTTGCAAAGGGTGGCTACGAAGGTGTTTATCATCTCTCCCTCCCTCTGGCTCCTTATGTAAAATTCGTGTTGGCTTACCAGGTATGATGGAGAGGGGTTGAAGTGTTCCTTCAATGCCCACTGTAGCTCATCCCTGGACACACTGCACAGATCTTTGGCCACAAGGGTGTCTGCCATCTCATACAATTCCGAGTCGCAGTAGGATAGGAATAGAGCTCTCTTCTTCGTGTCGGGAGCAGCCTGGAGTCCGTTGACTTCTAGATGTAGGTTGAATCGGTACATGTATAAGGACCACTTCTCCTTGGCCGGATCGTAGGGGATCAACATCAAGTGGTGTGCCATGTTGGTCTGTGGGGTCATGATCGTTGCGGTGGCCAATGAAAACGGCGTCCAAATCCCCATGAGGTTGTCCTTTGTTCTTTCCTCAGGTCAGAATCCCACCTTCATCACCAGTGTTAAGTAGGCGCACAGATTGAAGAGGCAGGACATGTCAGGAACAGGTAACAGTAAGCGCCGTCCAAAGTTTCAGCCACTGACAGGACTTCATTTCTCCCACCAGTGGCCGGTCCAATGAGTGGAATCTGACATCAGACTCCACTCTTGTGACTGTATAAGGTAATACTTAACACTTTCTTTTTTAGTTTTCTGGGAAACAGTATGCCTTCTTCTGGAATAGTTTTTCAGTTTTCCAGTCCAGCCTCAGGCCTGGGATTTGCTGGCTATCTTGTAGCCAAATTGTTAACCTGGTCTGAAATGCTATGCTTTTAGGATCAGTCAAAGTTAAAGTGTTCAGGCTTTAAAGAAAAGATGTCCCACTTAATTGTTTTAGCTCCAATTTTGTTTCACAATAAAAAAGGTCCTTGGATGGCTGGTATTCACATCAACTTATAAAAGTAGTATTAAGAAATGTAAATGAACAATCTGGGAAGAATTGCTTTGGATTTTGAGCACAACACCTTCCTTCTGCTCTTCATTAAAAGAACCTGATGTTTTTCAGACTTCGATGGGAATTGGAAAGGAAATCTGCTGCTATTTTAAGAGTCACCTTAACTTTAATTAATGAATTGGTTCTCTGAAGCATTATCATCATTATTAGTTTTTAGTTTTGCCTAGAAGCCTGAGTAAATATGGGATCTTTTAATGAATAGCATGGAGGTTTTTTTGTGAAAACTGAAGCATTTGTTCCAAAACAGTTTTGAAGCTTTGACAGCCCTAGTACTATATCATCATTGTCATCATTGGATATTGAACCATTTTTAGTTTCATATGTCCCCATTGCTTGTTCCAATATTACTATGGAAAAGTCAAGACAACAGCATTTGTATATGATATACTCAATCAGATGCAATATTTACCTCCACTGGTTAAGATATTTGTTGGTATATTGCTCAAATCAAAAGGATATATCTAATTGTGATATTTTGGGTAGCAAATGCATTTCTTACTAAACATAAAATTAATTTTCTGAAATGCTTTTATAAGTCTTTTAATATGAATCTCTCTTCTTGATTCAGTATATTTAGTTTGCAGTCTCACCCCCACCATGCATGCATAGTGAACGAATAAATCTTCAAAAACAAATTTGTTCGTGCTTCCCACAGATCTTCCAACTTCACAGATACCAGAGAGCAAGGCTGGAATTTTGAAAAGGTCAATTCCCTTTCTACGAAGGAGAAAACATATTGCACCAAAATTTAGCTGGATGCTGACCAGGGCTCTCAATAGAAGATGAGTTGAAAGCATAAGCTCTTCTGCTCCTACAGCTTAATTACCCCCAGATATTTAGGTTAAGTCATCTTTGAATGGAATTTTTTTTTGCAGGTTTTTTTTTTTTTTTTTGTATAACAATTGATGGCTTTTAATGTTGAGAACAAGTTAGCATGAGTAAAATGGAGTTGACTGTGCTTGGTATTCAATTCCATTGGCCTGAATAATACACTATTAGAAAGCAGATGGGAGTGAACATTATGTGACTCCTGCCTCTTCTGCTCTTCCCAAGATCTGCTTACCTTTTTTTTTTTTTTTTGCCTTTTTTCCCCAAAACTAAATTTTGGCACTTTGTAGGGACAACCAAGGGGCTATCGTGCCCGCATTTATGTCCTACTTTTGCATTGAGAACTTTACTTGGAACAGCTTACATCCTATGATGATACATTTAATACCATCAAACACCACCTCACTATCCCAGATTCTTGGGAAGGACTCAGTAGGTGGGTAAAAATGCCAAATCCAGTCTAAACATCTGAATGACTGCAATGAACCATAATAAAAAGCAGTGCAATTTGTCTGGAAATAAATTGGAAACATTATGTGGAAGAGTTAGCCTTTTCCTTTATATTAGGGATGAACAACTTTTCAAGGCCAGACATATCTTGACATTTTGGGGACAGCCAAGGCTGGGATGGTATAGTAGAAGTACAAAGTATGTATGCACAAGAACATTTTTTTAGGCTTGGGGAAAGAGTTTGTTAATTTATTTATGTGAACTTCATCAGTGTTTGCTTGTTGCCAGTTTTCAATAATTGTGGAGAACTGCTAAAAAGAGATGATAAGGCCATAAGAGTCAAACTCCTACCCATATCTTAAATCATTTTCCTGCTAAAATTACATATTGTGAAACTATTATTTGACTTGGCTCAGAGCAAACAAGCCTGATTATGTTTAGTGCTCAGCCAAGCTATTTGTTCCTCTTTAAGTTTGATGCTTGTAAAGGCTGAGTAAAGTGAAACATTTTATTTTTTTAAAAATTGCTCGGTTAATGTGGCCTGGTTGTCTGATTATTGCAGGGCCAGGAATCAAATGACAATCATTTAGCTGGTATCACTGTGGGTTTAAGTGACCATATTTACAAGAAGAAAAAAGAGATACTCTCTGCAACTATGAGCATCAACATTGGGGATCTGGAGAAATGAAGGTGATTTTTAAAGTAAAGAAACCACAAAATAGTAAGCAAATGTCCTCTGTATTCCTTAGGTGATAAATTTTAAAAGAACTCATGATTACAAATAGAAGGATTCAAACCTAATAGCCTTGCAGAGTGCTGGGATGACCTGAATTTTCATCCAAGTACTGAGCCCTGCAAATGTAAAGTTGGTGGGATCTTGTGGTACTATGATGGGATATGTGATCTTGTGTGGGTTTGTGGATTATAAATTATATTTTAATCTAAGCTTTAACCTTTTTTAAAAAAATAATAATTTTCTAAATAAAATAAACAAGCAAGTATGTTTTTCATTAAATTACATAGCAACTAAAAAAGAGATCTTTTTAAAAAGAAGCAAAAAACCCATGCAGGATAGATTTAATCCTCTCTTTATTGCGGCTGCAGCCCTGCTTCATATATTCCTTCCACTGTTTTTTTTAACTTTTTTATAACTGATGGGACAATGACAATGTAAAGATATTTTGAAATTCATGTATTTAAAACATATTTGAAATTCATCCATTTGGTATTGTAGCTGTTTCTCAAGAAGCAAAAGTCAATGTCTTTTAACATATATCAGATCTGTAGAATTGGTTATCATGAAATGCATTTAATAATGTTACTTTTATGCATGTATTTGTTAAATTAATACGCCAACCATCTCACTATCAAGTGACTCTACACAGCTTGTGGCACAATTCCAAATGACTTATTTGAAATGCTGTATAACATAGGAATGAAAAGGCAAGAAAAATACAAGGTTATGACATATGACCCAATATGAACTATGCTGCAAAGATGTGAAACACTTTTAAATGGGAGGAACTAGTAACCTGGTAAATGAGCCTAGTAAATGGGTGATGGTAGTGCAATGGTTAGAATACAGTATTGTAGGCTACTTCTGCTGACTGCTAAGAGTTTCATCCTGACCAGTTCAAGGTTGATTCAGCCTCCCATCTTTCTGAGGTTGGTAAAATTAGGACCTAGAATGTTGGGAGCAATATGCTGAACCTCTTAGAGAGGGCTGTAAAGCATTATGAAGCTGTATATAAGTCTAAGTGCTATTCCTAACCTGGATTTTTACATCTGAGGTTTAGTATCCCTTTCCTATATTCATGTCTCTGTTAAGATAATTTATCTATTAATTTAAATCTTAATATTCAGAATATGGGGTACTGCTTAAATTTACAAAATAAACACAAGAGTATATAAACACTGAAGACATTAGAGAAAGTCATACAATAGATTTTCCTGTGGAACAATTGTTTGCAAAAAGTGTTTCACCTAGACCAATTACAACCAAAATTAAGGTTACATTAGAAGAAGACAACACAACCAGAACCACAAAATATTTTGCAGACAATTTTCTGGAAATTTGTAAATAGTAGAAGAAAACAGCCCTTACAATTGAGAAGTTAGATAATTCAGAAGAAAAAAATAATGGTTGATTTGTTCATCAGAAGATTTGTATTTTTCCAAAATGAGTTATAGATCATACTTTACAAACTTATTGTCTAAAGTTTTAAAGTTTGAAGATGAAAACTATATGCAATTTCTATCACTCCTTCAAATAATATAGAATATTGGCACTGAATTTCTTTAATATAGTGAAATAATGCTGTCATTTCTAAGACATTTTCTCCCCTCGGTTGGAGAGAAATAAAAGATTTGATTTTAAAATGGACAATGCGGGAAAGCAACCTAATGAAAAAAGGACTCATCCTGTTCTAATAAACTTCAGCTCCTTACTGTTTTTTAAGCCATTCATTCCAGCACTGAAATATAGAGGACCTCATGAATTAAGATAATACATATAGCTTGCAGAAAATCTACAGGATGAGTTCTTTACTAGTAGCCAGATTTAATCAGTCAGGGACCTTAATGATGTGGTCTATAATTTGAATCCACTGAAAATTGCTTGGAAGTACCCAAGAGAGCAGAGATCAATCTTGACTTATGACTTCTTGAAATAATACCTCTTGTAATATATTCTTAATTTTAACATTACTGTTCTACATAAGAGATTTTTTTCATTGGCATAATTTGTAATTTGCTTGCTTGTAATGAAGAGGATCTCCCCCACCCCAGCCCTTCATTTCTTTTTCAAACTGGGTATATACTTTCTCTGGATGAACAAATCACAGTCTCTCTGAATTGTCATCTTTGTGATTTCCCTTATCTCTGGAATCATTGACCATGTGCCTTGGATTCCTTTTCTCCTTCTCTCTAGTCCCAAACTCCTCTGGCTGCTTTTAGCTAAACACTTTTATCTTCATCAAGTCTGCAAGGAGCTTTGTCCATTGGCCCAAATTCTTGTTACCGCATTGCATCTGTAGGAAGAGAAATCTCTGCTAAGCAAACTTGCTGCAAGAAGAGAATTGTTTCCTCTTTTCTATTCATTTATTTATGCCTGAATCACTTCTTTTTTTCCTCCAGCTCGTATCCTGATTGCAACTGTTTTTGCTTAAACTCTCCTCTTCTTATTTTTTTCCTATGCTCCCTTTTCCTTAGCTATTTTTCTAACCTTCCCAACCTTTTTTAGCCCAGAGATGAACCCTGAGTTCTAATCTCAGTCATGAAAGCCAGCTGTGTGACCTTGGACCATGCACACACACTCTCTCTCAGCTGAACTCATCTCACAAAGTTATTGTTTGGGGAAAATAGGAGGAAGGTGTGTTGGATGTGTTTGCTGCTTTGAGTTATTTATGAAAATAATAAAGGTGGGATATAAATAAGTAAATTTAAAAATGTGTGTCATTTCAGATGCTTCTGCATTATTACTTCCAGCATTCTTCATAATTGGTCACACTGATGGAGGTTTGCTGGAAATGATAGTTAAGCCCTAAATGAAATCTTCATGAGAAATGGTGGGAGAAAGTTGTCATGAGAAATATAATGAATTTAGGGAAACACAAGTTGTCAGCAGTTTTGAGTAGTTTCAATATCATGAGGGGACATGATAGCCATCTTCAAATATCTGAAGGACAATTACATTATAAAGAGTTTGGACTTATGTCTGTGGAGATTCTCAGTCATCCAGGTCATGGTTGTCCCAAAGGTAATTTTTTAAAAAAGTAACTGGACTTTCTTTGTTTTTCCTTGAAGACATTTTGTTTCTCACCCAAGAAGCTTCTTCAGTTCATCTGAAGAATGAAAGAAGCTTCTTGGGTGAAAAGCGAAACATCTTGAACGAAAAACAAAGAAAGTCCAGTTGCCTTTAAAAAAAAACATATTTGGGAGTTTGGACTTACTCTCATTTGCTCTGGTGGGTGGGATTAGAACTAATGGGATGAAACTTCAAAGATACAGGTACAAATTAGATATCAGGAAGAACCTTTTTGACAGTTAAGTCAGTAAAACAGATCATTCATTCATTCATTCATTCATTCATTCATTCATCAAATTTAGGCTCTGCCCAACTTACTATTTAAGTTAGTCTGGGCCGTTATTGACTGAAGAAGCTTCTTTTCCTTCATTGAAGGTTTTCAAGCAGAAGGTAGATAATCATCTATTGGGGATAATGTGGTGTAATGAATTCTGCAGAGTGCAAGGGGGCAATTGGGCTTGATGACCTCTTAGGTCATCCAATTCTGTGATTCTATGTTTAACCCCCAGTTGCCAATCTATTGTGCTGAGGGGTTTATTTTTCTTTTTTTTATTCGCATAAATTGAAGATGAGGCAGTCACAAAGTTTGCTATTCCCTATTTGCCAATTTCATTGTTAATCTGTCAAAGAATCTTAAAATTATGATACAGTATGAATCAACATCAAATTATCTTTGGGTATTCTTACAAAGCTAACCAAGGTTAATACCAGATGGGAAGCCATCAGGAAATTGCTATAGACTAAACAGAAAATTGCAAAACAAAGAAGAAGAAAGCAGTGGCCAAGTATTTTTTAATGTTGCCAAAGGAATGATATAAATATGCCCACATTCTGCTGGACTTGCATGACAAGGTACTTTTTTATTATAATTGAGCCTTCTTTGATGTAGTTGCATTCTGTTCTTACAGTACTAAGCATAATTTCAATGAAACCACTATGTGATTTCATTGCAAGAAACTTGATGAAATACACCAGGATTGCTGTGTTAAAAACAGCAATCATTTTCCAATATTTGTTTGGTTATCATTTTCTCTGTTCCAAGAAATATCCATTCTGATTAAGATTATTTGTTCTTTCCTAGAAGTGGCACATCATAGTACTAAATCTCATCAAAGAGCCAACATAAAATAATGGTTGACAATTGAAGAGTCCTTAATAAGGAAGAATGGGCAGAGGGAAGGCTGACTTTTTGATGGGCAGCTTTAGACGGCAATTTAGAGAATGACATACATAATACGAATAGGTAATTTCAACCTAGAAATATTTCATTACTTCTATATTTATGAAACCATTAGCTGAGTCCACACTGTGCACATTGTATTGTTTCACTTTCTCCTTTTATAATTACCTTATTCAGATGTATGAGTTGAGGGAAGAGGAGGTTATTTTGGGCAATTTAATTTAAACTCACTTGATTTATTGCTTAACTTTTGGAAGCTCTACAATCTTACAGGATGAAAATCCTAGTCTTCCTAGAGATCATGAACGTATACAGGTTGTTTCCAGTTTATAGTCTTTATTTCCTACCTATTCTTATGTGATAATTTGAGCAGCTAAACTGATCACTACTGATATGCTGCCTAGTGCTGCTTTGGATTTTTGTTCAGATACATGAAGATTGTTATACTATTATAGGCATGGCATAAAATTT
Organism: Notechis scutatus; assembly: GCF_049901735.1. NCBI lineage: Eukaryota > Metazoa > Chordata > Lepidosauria > Squamata > Elapidae > Notechis > Notechis scutatus. The sequence continues at coordinate 135,106,830 of NC_142011.1, read as the reverse complement.
TTAACAACAGCTGATTAATATATTTAATAGAAATTTATCATGGACTACTGAAGTTAGGATATTTATTTATAATAATCCATACAATTATTAAAAGTGCATAGGAAGGAACTTAACAAGGGATAATGAATCCTAAATACAAGGAAGTCTATCAGAGTCTATCAGAGTCTTATTATAGAATCTAATCTTGCTAGATCCTGATGCTTATTGGAACCATTAATAATGACTTGAACATTTATGAACTTGATAAATGAAAATTGTCTTATATATTTACAGGCTGACACCAGAATGAGAAGAAATTGTCAACTATCCTGATGCATACAGGCATATGAAGTTAGGTAATCATTTGAAACAACCTTTACTACTGTCTGCCTGTCTTACTGCCTTATACTCAAAAACCCAAACTTTTGTTCAGGTGCTTGGATTTCTTAACCCTTGCTTGCACTGTGCCCACATAATTTGCTTGATTCTTTAATATGTGGTTCAGTAGCATTTAATTAACAAACTGACATGGAATGCCCTTCTACTGTTGTTTCTGTGGCACAGCTTCGGATATTTGCCTTTCTTCCTTTCCTCCCTTTGGATAGAAGAACATAAAGTTGTAATTGGAGCCTTTCATGTAGCATGAAAGTGGTGAGCTGAATCCTATATTAAAGGATTCGTGACATGTTTCTTCAAGATTTTGATCTGTCTAGCTTATTTTCATTTACTTAATTTCCTTAAATATAATCACTCTTCAAAATATCAGTTTCCAGAACAGGTTCTGAAATTCACTTTAAGAGAAAAAAACAATAAGAAAAACATAAAACAAACAAACAAAAGTAAATCAAAGACAAGAAGCATTTAAAAAACCCCTACTGCTACTGCTTAAAAATACCCTATGGTTTTATGGAATGATTAATATTCCAGGCTAGACAGGTAGAAAATTACCAGTCTAAAATGCATTTATTCATTTGATAGCTCAGCTGTGATTTTGAAATGAGCAACAACTCTTTATTTTGTTGAATATTGTTACTTAAGAAGAAGGTGTCCTTTTGCTTTACTGACCAGCAAAATAAAAAATAAAAAACTAAAGGTGGGAAAGGGAGACACACAGTACCAGAAGAACACAACATGTCTGGATAAAACTTTGGATGTGTGATTCACATTCATAGAGGGGCCAGCTGTTAGAAAATGATAGCGTGAAACAGACCTATTTTTAAAAGGAGGAAATTGTAGCTAATGACATATCTACTGAAAGCAGGTAATTTTAATTATATCTGATAGTTAAAAGCCATGAATAATTTATTAACCAAAGAAGTGTGGTACTCACTGTCTCTCTCTCTCTCTCTTTCACTTTCTCCCTCCCTTTCTCTCTTCTCTTCTCTGTTAATCTTGATTAAACTTGATAATTAAGATTGTAGCTCCCAAAGCTTTGTGATAACTTTGACCTACAGAGCTAATGGTATATACTGCATTTATAGTTGGACTTCCCCCTCTTCAGAATTCTTAATTTGATTCCTTCTAAGTCTCTCTTTTTTTCTCAAACTTGTCCTCTATACCAACATTGCGTCCCTTGGCTTAATCCCCCACAGTCCAATTTTGTGTGTGCTTCATTTGAAAGTGAGTCTTATTAATTCAACCAGTTTTACCTCCATGGAAAAGTGTGGACAAATTCGAGTCTTGGGGCTTTTCTGCAACCACAATGAAGTTTTCACAATCTCTTATGAATCGTTCAATATTTCCCTGAATAATTCAAGGTTCTTCTTTATTCATAATTTCTATGTCTTTTTTCTCACTCTTATTTAGTTGTAACTGTAACTTTTTAACAGATAGATCCTGCCAAAGCTGTTTCACTATTATTAATGCTAGCCAATCACTTAGCAAAATCTGATTCAGTGTTTATCAGCTGAGTAAATAGTAAATTCATGATAAAAATGATTTTAACTATGAATTCAAATGTTTCAGGTTGAGTTGTGTCATGTACAATTTTGGTTGCTGTAATAACAAAGGTATCACAAAACAAGCTAGAAAAGAAACAGGGTCCAAATGAAATTAGGCAGACCACATTTTTGGGGGAGTGACTGTGTTCGTAGTTAGTTTATTATGTGTTTTTAAATCACACTTCAGTCGTATTATATGATTCTAAGCAGTACAAAGCAGTATGATTGAAACAGTATCATTAAAACCAAATCAGTGAAAAACAATTTTTCACAAGCAATATTAATAAAAACAACATTATTATCCGTAGAAGATAATATATGTATCTCACAACTAAACAGTGGAATCTGAGCTTGGTTGTTTGCATAGAGACATTTCATTAACCAAATAGGTAACATTATCAATGTGACTAAGTGTTTTGCTCACTGTTTGTATATAATAAACATGCCTTGCCAGTTTTGGTCATAATTTGATTTTCTCCTTGGTAGTTACATGAATTAATGTATTACTTTCTGCCTGTTTGTCTGGTGTTATTTCCTGCTTATCTGAGTGTTGGCTATTAAGGAAGATGTTCTGATTATTTATAATTATTTATATAAATATTGTATGTCCCCTGTTTCCCTGAAAATAAGACCTACCCTGAAAGTAAGTCCTAGACTGATTTTTACACATGAGCTCAATATAATAAGTCCTACCCCCAAAATAAGTCCTAATTAAGATTCCGCCCACTCCAGAGTCGGTGGGTAAAAATTAAGCTAGGGTGAGGATAAGCGGCTGGAACTGCTCTACTACTTACACTTGGACCTTTAGCCAGGCCTCGCACACCCCGACACCTGCCTTGCCAGCCCATTTCTTCTGTAGCCATCAAGGCTGGCAAGCTTTCTTGAAGGCCTCTGTAGCTGATAATAAAGCTCCAGAGCTCTGTTATCATCTTCAGAGGCCTTCAGGAAAGCCTTGCCAGCCGCAGAAGAAGTAGTTCCTGAAGGCTTCTGACCGTGAAAAAGGGGTGACGCGCAAAAGTGAGGTTAGTCAGTGGATGACATCCCCCCAAAATAAGACCTGGTGCCTTTTTTGGTGGCAAAAAAAATAAGACAGGGTCTTATTTGGGGAATAAGATCCAAATAAGGGAAACATGGTATGTATGTATGTATGTATGTATGTATGTATGTATGTATGTATGTATGTATGTGCATACACATGTGTGTATGTACATATTATCTCTATATGTCTACAGATAGCTCATTTGTCTGAATGCCAAGATTCCAGGAATTTCCTAATGGTTTTGGGATATTGAAAAGAAAACTGCAGGGACTGATCCAGGTAGTTGTCTGGAGTCAACTCACCTGAAGGGACAAATACATTTTTTATAATTGGGAAGTCATCATCCCCAACCACATTTCCTGGGGGTAGTGAGAGTTGGAATACATTGCACTCTGGAAAGCAAAATGTTTTCCTCTTCTGGTATATTGAAACATATATGTATATATTATGACCGACAATATATATTTAGTACATATGCACACTTAAAATAGGTAAAATGCATGGAAAAATGTCTAAGTATTCTTGCATCCACATAGGAATAACAGTTATTTAGCATTGCTTTTTCTTCTGAATATATTTCTTGTCTGACTCTGACAAGCAACTTATTTTAAAATAAATTGGAGAGAAGGACATCCGGAGACAAGGAAACTGCAGGCAGCCTTTTCAGTCAGTGCAATGGCTCCTTATGAATAACTCAATTGATCTCCATACGCTTCCACTCATTCTGTTCTGAGCAACATTACCTTAAGTACTTTACCATCCCAATGTTTTGATTACAGAGACTTGACTCAGAAAGAAATAGAATTCTGGAAACACAGACATAACTTTGTCAGCCAGACTGGATTTCATACAGTGCCAAAACCTGATGGAAAGCTAAATACAATGGAATGCCCCCAATCATCATGGAGAAATATTACTGAGAATGGCTTAGACTATGAATAAAAACAAAGCACAGAAGATGCTTTCCACTGAAGTCATTATTTCTAGTTACTGACACTGTAAATTTGTTTTTACAATTCATGAGAAGGAGAAATAAAGACTTTTTAAATGATTAAATTTTTATCAATAAGTTAATGGGAACTGGGGCAGGCATAATAAGGAAAATGCTTCTTTGATTCAAAGTGTTCCTGTCTTAAATGCCATACTTCTGGTATAAGTCCATCTTTGTGGACAGGAGAAACATTAGAGCAGGGGTATCAAATTCAAGGCCCAGAGACCTGGCCCGCAATGCCTCTGGAAACAGAAAAGGACTGGCCCACAGTGTCTCTGCCTGTGAAAACAGAGCTCATGAGGGCCATGGGAGGTCTTCCCAAACTCCATTTGTTCCTTGGGTTGCAGGATGCTGTTGCAGCCAAAAACTGAGCTCAAGAGCCCTTTTTCGTTGGCAGAGTGTTCGGGCCATCACAGCCATCCCCAATACGAGTGAATGAGCTGGCCATGCCCATTCCGGCCGGTCAAACACAATGCTTATGCGGCTCTCAATGAAATTGAGTTTGACACCCCTGCATTTGAGCATAGCTAAAAGTAGAAACATCTATTTTGTATTTAATATTTAAGGGGAAATGCCTGAATATATTTAAACAATGCAAATGCATTATATATATAATATACACCCATCAAGCAGAACACAGCAAACTCCGAGACCAATAAACACAGACCAAGACTCCCAACCAATCAGGATGAAGAAAAAACCATTCTGGCACAGCAATAGGCTGCCCCAAATTTAAATCTGAAACCACTGTAAAAGTCTGACCCACAGATGGACACAATACAGAAGCCTGATGATGGCAGATGAGATTCTGCTGAAACATTGCTACAACTTTAAAAGAACTACAATGACGTGGGAAAATACCCGAACCAAGCCGAACACCATACATGTAAGTACCTGCGAAAACTTAAGAAAACATTATATATATATATATATATATATATATATATATATATATATATATATATACACATATATATATATACATATATACATATATACATACATATACATATACATATACATACATACATATATACATATATATATATATATATATATATATATATATATATATATATATATATATATATATATATATATATTTTCTGAGGAAGGGAGGGATGGAGGAAGGAAGGAAGGAAGGAAGGAAGGAAGGAAGGAAGGAAGGAAGGAAGGAAGGGAGAGAAGACATCTCTAAATATGGTAGCAGCTGAATTGGGACAGATGCTTGTGATTTTTTTTATTTAAAATGACTCTAGTCGGCTCCTAAGAAATCTGAGGGCATTTTAAGAACTTGTTTAAAAACCATGGTCATATCTCTCTTGCTTAGAAATTATCATTTTGAGGGTGCTCCAGAAAATGGTTCAAATGACAGCTCAATCTGTCTGTATCAAGATACTTTCCTATTACAGTTGCCTTTAGAAACCTTGGCAAATAATGTTGCAGGCTTCTACTCCAAGAAAACAGCACGCCTTAGAAACTATCCAAGCCCTTCCCTCTAATCAAGGTCTTAGGCCCACAGACAAAATTCACCATCTGGCTCATGGCATTCAGGCTCATCCTTCTCAATGTGCCCAATGAGAGCGCCAACAGTTATGAATAACTGTTCAAGGAGAAGGCCAGAAGCAGAATGCAACAGTGAATAACATGATCCACAGGGGAAGAATAATAAAACAGAAGGATAACGATGCAGCCATATAGCAGTGCAGACTGTATGCACAGATGACATCAGCAGGACATCTAGCCACAAACCAGCAAGAAACCCATAAACTATATTTATGGTGGCTAGCTTACACACAGCAGATGCAATCACAGTGCTTGTCTGTCTCTTAGTGCCAGGGGCTTGGCACTGGACATTGGATGCTACTTCAGAGAGGCAGTTGGTTGTTCCTCTGCCTGATCTTGCTGTTACTTTGTTCTGTGACTCTCACACTCTTTACAGTTTCTTTGTAATATAGCATATGGGACCTATCCATATAATTTTTTGACAGCTGAGCTACCTTTCGCACACACACGCATATACATTCTGTCACTCACAGATACACACACTACCAGTCTTGGCATGTCAAGGACTACATTCTAAAAGTAGGTTGGGTCAGGACTTAACTTTGAAGGGCACTTCAAAAATCCTGTGGCTGTGTTCATGCTATCATCTAGAACCTGAGCAACATAGCAGAATGCTAGCATAAATTAAGCTGAACTGGTGGCCAAACCCCATTCTTTTTTAGTAAAAAGATTACTGAATGACACTTTTCTTAGAGCTTTAATGTGATTGGTGGATTGTCCCAGCTCCATTTTCCTTCCATTGGTATATTGGAAAGACTACCCCAATCATTCCATTTAATGTGTGATTGGTTGGGATTTAGTGAAGGTATACAGAGTTTAATCCACATTTCATGTTGTTCAAGATGACAAGGTGGAGATTTTTGTATAAATTTATACTGAAAATTAATGTGGTTAAAGACTGTATGATCAAATGAGCAAAACATTTTGTATATGTTTGATCAATGGGAGAATATATGGAGTAAAGGATTTAAATATCTACTGAACTACAGTTTGAAAGAGAATTTGTATAAGGTGATATATCCTTGGTATTTAACATTTAATAAATTGTCAAAGATGCATAAGAGTGCCCCTAAAGTATGTTGGAAATGTATGAAGGTACTTTTTATCATCTCTGGTGGACATATGAGAAAGCTGAGAAATATCAGAATCAGGTATGCATTTTAATTCATGGAATTCTCAAATTAAATATACAATTGAAGCCAGATTAGATTTGTTTGACAGATTGAAAAAATAAAACATGGAACTTTGTTCTTATATGTGACAACAGCAGCAAAGCTTTTTTTATGCACAAAGATGGAAGGACACATGAATACCTACAATTGAAGAAAGGATGCTAAAATTTAATAGAGTTGGTAGAGAGCAAACTTCTCTGCTTTGATTAAAGAAAAGACTTTGTCTAACTTAGCCTTTATTTAAAAAAAACTTTTCTAATTCTTGTTTGAAATTGAAGGAAATGAAATGTTAACCTTAGGATTTGATGATTAGGTTTGTTTATGATTATAGAAATACTATGTGTTGTGGTTTATTATAAATCAAAGTATCATTGTATTTTATGCTTAAATCTGTACCAAAGAAAACTGGAATCTATTCTTTTCTACAGCTTTTTCCCCTTCCTGTCTGCACTCCCTAATTTTGTTTCTTCCCTGTTCACTTTCTCCTTTCTTTTTCTGCTTTTTTCCCTTTGCCTTTTTCTTCCTTTTTAAAAAATTAATAACATTTTATGATAAGGTTGCAATATGTAGGTATGATACATTCATTAGGCTAATTTTGAGCCTCAATCTTTTTGGGAAAAGTACTAAACATATGTCCAAAATAGGCCAGGTTGCTGGTGTAGAAGAGAATTGTGGAACTGAATTGGAAGATCTCCCAATACACCAGGAGACCCTACTCCTCACTTTGCATCCCTTCTCTATGCTTGTATCTTGTAGGAGAATCTCTTTTACGACACAGTTCTATTTCAATAAAGCATTATTCCTAGACTTACTCTTGAGATTTTAGTTACAAAAGAAATGTAACACTGAAAATAAATATACATATCCTATATCAATAAAGTCTGCGTGAAAAAGGCAGGAATAGTATTGGGTAACCATGATCAGCAGCATCCATTTTGCAGCACCATGCAAAATGTGTGAGACTAGGCAAAATGACACATTTCACATGTGCCTCAACAACATTAACATAGGAAAAGAGAAATACTATTCTGAATCTAGAATAATAACTAACAGGACTTAAAACCACCTTCAATTTGGGTTGAGGATGACACAAAAGCAACATCCCAAGGATCTTTCATTTAGACATTGTTAATAGAGTATTTTCATGCTATGATTAGATATGAGGATGAACTCTTAAGCATCTGCATGGCTTTGAAACTTTCACTTGGAGATCACTCACATATTGTACTCTTGACAGGGAATATTTGTAGGATAGAAAAATCCTGTGTGGCTGTTTCATGTAAAAAAAAAAATCCTGATCTCAATTAGTTATTAAAAGTCAAAAGCAGGAAAAAATATAATACTTTTTTGGTATAAAGTATCAAATAAATTTGGTATAAAATATGGATTAGATTTCCCATCATTAATATAAATGATGGGATAAGGAATCGTTCTTCAAAGTGAGGAGTAGGGTCTCCTGGTGTATTGGGAGATCTTCTTCCAATTCAGTTCCACAATTCTCTTCTACACCAGCAACCTGGCCTATTTTGGACATATGTTTAGTACTTTTCCCAAAAAACTACTTGAGAAAACTTTGTACACAACTAAACATGGTTGGAACACAGCAAAGCCCTGTGCTAATGGATCACGTTCATGTGGGAATTAAATATAGGAAATCCTTGGTTTTCATGTCAGCACAGATGACATTCAATACTCCTAAACGCTAGCCTAAACTAATTCTAAGTAGGTCTACTATGGTGTATTTTTTACTATAGCTGAGCACTGTTCGCCAGTTTGGAGGTTTAATATCACTCTTTGATTTGCCCCTTTCCCCACCCTGCCCCATTTCTTATTATCCTAATCTGAGGACGACTCTTCACAGCGGAAGAGTATTCTTTTCTTTCATATACGTGAATAGGCTCATGCTCATACAGAGACAAACTGAGCTGAAGAAGAATGCATTATAACTTTTCCCACTGTAATTATTCAATGCACTGGAAACATTCCCTGAATGGGTTCCCAGTGCCTTGAAATGATGATCTCCAAAAGAATTGACTTTACTTAGTCCCTCCCTTCCCTGCTGTGAAAGATAAGAGTCTTACAAGTCAAGTGAATCAATTGAAACAGCAGCTCAGTTGGAAGCTAGCTTCACTCAGCTTTCACCTATTCTGAGTGGTTTTGGAAACCAACAAAGCCTGTCATAACCAGGCATCACTACTTGCACCAAATGTACATCTCAATAATGTACTCCTCAAAGACAATATCTGGAAGTTCTGCCGAAAGTTTAAACATGTCCCAATTTTGGACTCCCAGATTTTGTCATGAAGATATTACATTGCCTCATTAACAAAGCATGCATTATTACCTGAACTTGCAAATAAATGTCCTTAATGAATTTAAGAAAAAGCTGAGCAGATAACACCTAATTCTTCTGCTCAGCTGCTATTACATCTCCCTCCAGAGACACTTAACAAAAGGAGGTAATTAAAGTCCATTACTCCAATAGAAATCAATTGGCAGTACATCGAGCTTCTCTTTTCATCTTACTTACTTTGAAGTTATGATTTTTCTCTAAATGACAAATTTTGGCTTGAATGCCCCTTTAAACAATATTGGAATCAGCTTAATGTTAATAGAAGTATTTTAAAATTGAATACTATTATAGGTATTAAAAAGCCTTGAGCTGCACAGAGCTGGGCAGGATCACAGCTCACCAGCTCAAATCTCTCGGCAACTAAGACTAACCTGAGCACAACCAAGCCCCCACCTGAACAGAACACACCCCCAGCCAATCAGAACACAGCCAGAAAAACACAGCTAGAAATTATGTACATTTAGGAATAGTTCCCATTACAGGCAGGAATAATCAAATCCAGAATATTTTCTTTTTTCTTTCTTTGGTTTGATTTGATTTGTACAGGACAACCATCTCTCTTACCCAAATGGCTTTTGGCAGAAGAAGTCATGTAGGAAAAAAAAAAAACATGGTCAGTAGCCAAAGTCCATCCTTGCATCTAGCTTAACAAAATCAGTGTAAATGCTCCCCGCTATTGTTTCACCTCCAAGCATGGTAGTAAAGCCATGTCCCGAGGGCCCTGCTAAAGGCCAGTAGGTCAAGGCCAATTTAAGATGGCATTCCAAAGGACAGGTACCATAGCAAAACATGATCTCTTTTTGGGTCCCACTAGATGGCACTCTGTCATAGACAGGAACCATAGCCGATCCTGCTGACTTTGTTGGGAAGGGCAGACATAATCCAAGACAGATGGTACCTCAGATCTGGTTCCATGCTATATAAGACTTTATTGGTCATTACCAATACCTTGAATTGCATCTGGAAGCACACTGGCAACCAATGCAGCTTTCAGAGCAGAAATATAAAATATACTGACATATTCCTGCGTCACTGCATTTTGTACCAGCCGCAGCTTCCCAATATCCTTCAAGGCCAGCCCTATGTACACCAGGTTACAGGATTCTATTCCAGAAATGAAAGGACATGAGTGACTGTAACGAGAGCTTCTTGGTGTAGAAATGGGAGCAACTGGTGCACAACCTAGTATGTGTGGGAGATGCCATGATAGCTGGGGAAATACCATATTTTGCCTGAACAACTTGGACTGATTTCAGATTTTTCCAGCAGTAGGCTGCCGTCAAGATGTTGTGAAGACTTGTCTTTAACAAAGAAGCAATTGGTGTGTCTTTGTGGCTTTCTAGATATGAGCATTATACCTGCCCCCCGCAATTCTTCCTAGAAAATATATATCATAGTCCAAAATTACTCAGTGTAGTTACTATTTTATAACTTTAGCCATGTCTTCTGAATGTCTCTATGTATCAGCATGGATTGTAATTCTATACACAATCAAGTATATCATTCACACACATAAATAGATTGCAAAGAATTGTGAAGCAAGTTTATAACACCTGTATCTGTAACTGCAAGGAATTCTGAACAATAAGAGAAGGGTGGTAGAATTTTCAACATCTTGAACAAATTTCCAGTGGGATAATTGTGTTAATCTGTTGCACTAAAAAATGACAAAGAAATTTGTACTAAAGGCCAGTGTAGTTCAAAAAGCCTACTCTGTAATCTGGTACCTTTGTCAGTTCTGCTGTAATTATCAGGAATCTCCAGGGTAAGCCATAACAGTTAAACAGGCATAAAGCTTATATAAGTTCTTAGTGAAAATATAATATTGTAGTTTGATCCATAAATTAGTTAAGTATTCAGACTTAAGTCAGCCAGATTCTTTGCTGCCAGTATACTATATAGAAACTTGTGCTCTATCTCTAGAAAATCATGGAGGGAATATTAAAAAGCTGTTACAGAAACAAGCATTCCTTAAGCCCTGGAAAAGGAGAAAATATTAGAAAGATTTTCAATCTGGCTCCTCCCTGTCTCAGTGATATATAAGAGGGAGAGAAGGTAAAGCATAAGCAAATGTGCAAGATTCTGTTGCTATATCTTATTTCAATGAAGTATAGTTGTCTTCCTATGGTGTCAGTTTTTTGATCTAGACTATTTTGAAGGGCTGACAATCACATCAATTATCAACATATGCATAACATTTGGAGCGGAGTAGTTGCACCAGTTTTCATCATAAAAAAAAAATACATTTCCATGGTGTGCCATTCATAGATAACCCAGACCACATTTTGTGCTAGATCCTAGAGACATCCAACTGAGAGATGTTAAATGTTGAATTGACACTGAAATTGTCATAACTGAAATTGCTGACTTTCTAGTAAAAGTATGACACTAGTCTCTCAAATAGGCCTCAGTGTGGCATCTGGAAACTAACCAGTGAAACACAAATTTTTATAAAGGAAGAGTTTATTCTAAGCCAAGTAGCAAAAATGGTAATCAAAAGAAAAAATAATACCCATATATAGAATAACGAGTCTTGCTGAAGGAAGATCAACTGGAAATGTCTGTTAATCTGCCTCCATAATCTTCCATAATTTGGTGTAACCCTTTTAATATTACACTCCATGATTTTCAACAATAATTTGACAAATTTCCTCACCAAAAACTTTCAACTAAAAATCACATACATAATGGTGGGGACTTACCAGTCTCCAAGCTGAAAAAATATCTTGGGGTCACAGTGGATAACTCAGTGAAGATCTCAACTTTGTACACAACAGCTGTGAAAAACAAACGAAACCAATTTCCATGCTAGGAATTAGAAATGATGGACTGAAAGTATAACTACGAACATCATCATTTTATAACATCTAAAACATATCTGTATATGCAGTGGCATGAACAGTTTTATTCACCACATTTGAGAAAGGATATAATATAAGTGGGGAAAAGTGCAGAAGAGAGCAACCGGGATGATAGTGAGTTTCAAGATTTCCTTAAAGCTTAGAATATTATGGATTCTTTCATTTAAAAAAAGATGATGGAAGGGCGAATATGATTGTGGTATATAAAGTCATGCATAATATGGAGAATGTAGATAAGAAGATTGAATTATTCTAGAAAGTGCATTGTTGAAATCAACTCAATAATACTGGAATGATCAAATCTCATGTAGGATTAATACAATTCTTCTATGCCAGCAAAACTAATTTTTATCATGATAAACATTTTTTATTCTTTCATTTTAATTATCTGCTTTTAAATAATATCTTTGTAATGTATTATTTATCAGCAGTAGCCTATTTCAAAATCATCTTAGTATAATTACCTATTACATTTCAGATTGATTTGTTGATAAGTATGTAGGCTGAAAGTTTTGTTAAAAAGGGAATGTGATAATTTCTTTCTGGCTTTTGGGTATTGGAGGACTAATTTTAATCTTCATGGGTTATATTTTACTTTTTTCTTCATTCAAAACAATGATAGTAGCCTATTCAACAGTTTGACTACAGGTGTTCATATAATATAGTTTCTCCTACATTCTCTAATATTTTCAAACTTTCAAATCCAAGCAGGCAAGAATTTTGTTAATTTGAACCCAATTATCACACCAAAGCTCTTTGACAACTTAAAGTTATTAAAAGAAACCAGTAGAAGAATTTAAAAAGGCTTGTATAAAGAAGAAACCACATCAGTATTAAGTCATACTCATAAAGAATGAAGGAAATGACAACAAATGGATTAGATTTTAAGAAATATGCAAGTTTCAGATTGCATCCAAGTTTGTTGAGAGTCTGAGGCAAAGAAAAAGTTATTGGCTAACCCCTGATTTTTGGAAAATATAACACTTAGGAGTTGTTCCAATCTACACACAGGTTTACTATTAGGCAGAGAACAGAGGTAATGAGATACATGGCAGCTTTTATATTAGAAAAGCTAGAGATTAATTTTAGATGGTGTAGACAGATCCAATGACAGGGAATAAATTATTGTGTGTTTCTTTGAGTGCTTCAGACTATAACTTTCTTGTGTTAATACATCAATGCTCTTCTGTTGTAAGTTACAAATGGAATTGCAATTGATTTTCCTCACTGTTATTGGTTTATTGTGTTTTTTCTTTATGTACATCCCATTATGTTTTGTCCACACCAGTGCTCTTAATACTATTACTTTATATTTTCTAAGAGGTATGCTTTTAGGTGGGTGCTGGTTTGTTCAGAACTGCAATTAATGCTATCTTTAATATCATACTTCACTGTACATTTAATGAGTATTTCAATAGGTTTCCGGCTTGAATTGTTAAACTTAACACGTGAAAATGATAATGAAATACTTCTTAAAATGAAGAATTAAATTTCAGTCAGGTTTTTCTGCAGGAATGGACCTTTTGGAAACTAGGGCCTCATTTAAAACGGGACAGGAAACAGAGGGAGTGGTATATCATGCATAAGACCAGAATTTTAACTTGGGAACAATATTTTTGAGAGCTTATGGTTTTTTATTTTTATTTTTTAAATTGTGCTGTATCTGTTTTGGTATTCATATCTTTTTTTGTTATATCCTGTCTTAGCATGTCAGAAGCTATGTCATCTATTCTTGCCAGTAAGTAATATACTTATAAAATGTACTTGGAAAAAACCACCTCATTCACTGTTATTTTGCTATGATAATCATGACTATTATAGCACTATAATACTAATGAAAGTCATTCCAGACAATATATTTGAAGCTGTAACCCCCTTGCTAAAATGTCAGTAAGCACATGTCTTTGATAGTCTGGATTGGAATAAACAAGCATTGGATAGATAGGAAAATTTAGGTGGGTTAGCTAATGAGAACTGGGAAATCAGAGAATTAACAAAATAAATCCTTCCACTCAGATTGCCTAGATTATTCAGGAAAACACCTAGAAGAAACTCAGATGCAAAAGCCAAACGGGCAGCCAAAATTCTTGATAGATTATAATCATTATTATGATAGATTGCTCACGTGAATAGAAGCATAAACACTGGTACTGAGGTAAAATGGGCTTTCCAGTTTCAGTACTGTTTAATTTGAGGAGATGAATTTAGCATAACAAACTCAACTGTGATCTTTCCAGGAGAAGCCAATTGACATCTCCCTTTCCCCCCTTTTATTAAGTACTGTTAAGATACTTTTTTGGGGAGGAGAGAAAAGAATGTCATTTAAATGAAAGAGTGGCATAGTTTACCATTGCCTTTTTCCTAGGACTTTGAGAGACTGACTGTCTCAGAGCTGGCTTTCATACCTAAGGCAGGATAAGAACTCATGATCTCCTGATTTATAACTTGGTGCCTTAACAACCGTATATCCAAACACAAAGCTGACAATCCCACATGACAATGAACATGGAAATACAGTTAAATATTGTTCTATTATGCAATTTCACATAGTTTTTTTTTTCATTCTTCTAAGGATGCAGGATATTTCTCATATAGTTGGGAGCAGTCTTCCAATGGCCCACAACTTTGCATCACATTGTTGCTTTATCATTTCATTTGGAGTTTTCTCACCTTGACAAGTACAAAAATAGCTCCCAGCAGCATTATAGCACTTTCTTTGTGTTGTCCTGTTGGCGTTTTCTGAACAAGGAAAAGAAAGAGTTTAGGACCCTTGGTTCATGCCTGCCATCTGGGACTCTGAGGGAGATAGGCAGTTTAGAAATATGAAATATAAATTAAAAATGATATTTAGGTCAGCCAAGCTAGGAAGAAATTTTTGCAGCTGTCCAGGACTTAAGTAAAGCAGGAATAAAACTAAAAGCTTATGAAGAAATGTTTGATATTGTAGTATTTCACAGCTTGCAGATAATCTGCCTCTATCTTTCAGGCTTAAGCAAAATTACAGGAGCAGGTCCTTTCCTGCAGTGGCTCCAGCTCTCTGGGACTTTGTGCCCTTTGAGGTAAGATCTGCCCCTCAACCTTTGGCTTTCCAAAGAAGACTCAAGACTTGGCTGTGCTGATTGGCTTGGGACCCTGATGGAGGCATTCCACACTGAAGATGGTTAGTGGACTAGAAAGGGTTAGAAATAAGATCCCATTTCCATCCCATTGCATTTTGATTTCTTAGCTAATGTCTGATAATTTTAACATTTAATGTTTTGTATTTTTGTTTTTATGATGTTGTAAGCTGTCTAAAATTGCCTGACAGTGAGATGAGTGGAATAAAAATATTATAAATAGGCATGAAGGGAGGGAGAGAGGGAGAGAGGGGGAGAGAGAGACAGAGAGAGAGACAGAGACAGAGAGAGACAGAGAGAGACAGAGAGAGAGAGAGAGAGAGAGAGAGAGAGAGAGAGAGAGAGAGAGAGAGAGAGAGAGAGAGAGACTAAAATGCACTTGATCTACTTTTTAAAACACACACACACACACAAACAATAGCAACAAAGCATAGATTAATAGAATAAGAATTTAGGAGGTGCTGAGTTAAATGTCACAATTATATTGACATGTTTTATTATCCATCATTCTGGAATTTCACAACATTTTGGCTGCTTTCTGATTTGAGGACCAGTTAAAATTTTTCCAATCCATTTTAAATATTGTCGCTTCATATCTACTAAGGTCACCAATTCTATGTCCTTGCAAAGGCTGCCAGTGAAATCTTACCATCATTACCCTTGAGTGTCCCCAGAAAGGTCAAAAAAGTCATGATGGAGGCCACTATCATGTAATCAAAGTTTTGCAAGACTGAAAGCTTGTTGTTGTTGTTTTACTTTTTTGACTCCCTCCTTGTGGCTAAAATTACTCCCTTCCCATTAGGTACTAGCACTTATTTTATGTATCTGCTATTACTCTCTGCATTGGGGAAAGCTAAACTTAGTAGGGTGTGAAAGGTAATATACTGAGTAATACCATAGATAGAAAAAAAAGCATATTCATAAAGAAATAGTTGGTTTCAAATTGTTTTGCGGTCTATCCTACATTTGCCACTTACATTCCCATTGTGGCAAATCATGCTTTATTTTTGTCATCGTTGTCTTCTTATCAGCAGGAGACTCAGAAATGTCAACTAATTAAAAATGTAATTTTCAAAGACATTTCACAGTTTATTCACAAGGAAAATGACTTTCTAGCCTATGAACTTTTAAGCTGCTTGGTGAGTCAAAGACCTAAAAATTTTCTTAGAAGCCTTGCTTTACCTCATACACATAGCAAGGCTCAAGTTTGCAGCAAAGAGTGTGCTAATAATTATGTGCACCTTAAAAAGGTGCAAACGTGTTTTGATTCCCTCCTTTCTGCTAGAGTTTTCTCTCTAGTAAATTATGCAATGAAATTCCATATCAGCAATATTTTAAACACCCTTTTTTCTTCCACCTTGACATTAGTTCAAATATTTTGCCTTCCCACATTCCAGCAAGTAAGCATGAAAGAATTGGACAAAGAGATCACAAGTTGATTTAAAATATCTCAGGTTATACAAATAAAACAAAAACAGGACCAAAGTGCAAGCACTTCATTTTATGGTGAATTGCTGATAAAATCTTTTGATGTGCAATTTGTAAATGTACAAAATGTTTAGTTTCCCCACAACAATCTCATATTGGAATTATCTGACCCCAGAAAATTGCTAACCAACCAAGTAAAGAATTAGAGGCCTTCATTTTACTAGAATTTATAGCAAAGTGATAATATTCTTTAAAGTTCTAGAAGAAGATAGATTTCTATAACAAAATATTGGTTATATTCTATTCAGTGCAAGTAGTTGACTAAAACCCCTCCCTTATTTTCATTTTTTTAAAAAATAAATTTTATTAACTTTACAATTAAAACAGACCAACAACACATACATAAATGTAAGAGAAAAAGAAAAGAAGAAAGGAAGAAGAAAATAGAAAGAAAAAGATAGAAAACAATTAAAAACATTTTCATCTTCAACAGTTTGTGAGACCCCTTTTTATCCTTATTTTATGCCATATACACACACTTAATCCTTACATATATCTGTATATCACTACTATGGTTCTATCCTATCCTCTTTTGCCTTTTAGTGTGAAATCTATCTTTGGTCTATCCATTTGTACCAGCAGTTCCAGCTGTTGTAATATATTGAAGTGTCTTTATTTTTTAATGCCAAAGTTAATTTGTCTATTTCTGCACAACTTGAAATTTTTGGAATAATCATCTCCTCTGATGGAACATGAGGCTGTTTCAAACATTGTGCAAAAGCCAATCTGGCCGCTGTCAAAATGTGTATTATTATATATTTCACTTTTTTTGGTATTTGTTTATCAAAGATCCCTAACAGAAAGGACTCTGGTTTGAATTCAATCTGTTCTCTTGACATTTCTTCCAGCCAATTTCTAATTTTCTGCCAATATTTTTAGCTTCTGTACATGACCACCACATATGGAAGAAAGTTCCCTCTTTTTTTTTTTTTTGCATTTCCAGCAATTCGGACTCATATCGGGTGCATCTTCACTAATCTCGAAGGAGGAAGGTGCCATCTATAAAACATTTTATAGCCATTTTCTTTGTATGCTACCAATTTTGTAATTTTATTATTTCTACCCCAGACCTTTTACCATTCTGTTATGGTGATACTACGTCCTATATTCCTATTCCAGGCTATCATGTTCCCTTTTACAATTTCTTCTTCTAATTCTACTTCTAATAAATAATTATAATTTTTTTTTTTGCCTGATTCTAATAAAATTTTATCTAATTGCTGGAGTTTATTGTTAATTCCCAACTCTTTCTTGTCCTGTTTATATCTACTTTGAATTTGAAGATATGCCCACTGATGAATTTTTAGTCCCTGCTCTTGAAGTTCTTGCCACGATTTCAAATTTCCTTGCTTATCTAATAGGTCCTTATATTTAATCATTTTAGTGATATCCAGATTATTTGGGTGAATCATTGCCTCCATTGTTGAAATCCAAATTGGTATTTTTAAATAGTGTTTTTTCCGTATTTTCTTCCAATTAGTTAATAATGAATCTCTGATTAGGTGTCTGTGAAAATATTTCTGGCTAGTTTTCCCAACATCCCATAAAAAAGCATGCCACCCCCTCTGCAAGTCATGGCCTTCTAAAATAATATTCTCTTATTGGTTAAATTCACCCATTCCTTCAACCATACTAAAGAGGCTGCACTATAATACAACTCCCAATTTGGAAGTGCCAGCCCTCCCCTGCTCTTCATATCCTGCATTGCCTTTAAATTTATTCTAGGTTTTTTCCCTTGCCAGATAAATTTTACAGTTATTTTATTAAGTTCTTAAAAAAAAATTGTGTACTTTGATTGGGATCGTCTGAAATATATAGAGGAATTTTGGAAGAATATTCATTTTAATAGCAGCAATCCTGCCTAATAATGAAAGCTGCAGCTTGCCCCATGTTTCTAAATCCTTCTTTACCTGTTGCATCAATTTATCATAATTATTTTCCTTAAGTGTCTCACAATGTGCTGTCAACCATATTCCTAAGTATTTAACTTTCTTTATCACTTGTATTTCCATAACTTCTTCTAGTTCTACTTTCTGTTTTTCTGTTAAATTTTTAGTCATTAATTTTATTTTCTTCCTATTAATTTTAAGTCCCGCTACTGCTCCAAATTGTTCTAATTCATTCATCAATTTTTGTCCTCTTTCTATTGGTTCAATGAAAAAAAATCATATCATCCGCAAACGCTGGCAACTTATATTCTTCTTTCTTAACCTTTAATCCTTTTATGTCTGGGTTCTGTCTAATTCGCATTAGTAATACTTCTAATGATAATATGAAGAGCAGGGGTGAGAGTGGGCAGCCCTGTCTGACTTCTTTTTCTATTTTTATTGGGCGGGTATATTCCCCGTTTATTATAATATTAGCCTGTTGTGTATTATAAATGGTTGTTATAATATTTTCAAATTTGGTGCCTAAATTCATATTATAAATTTTTTGGATTAAAAATTGCCAATTTAAATTATCAAAGGCCTTCTCTGCATCTAAAAACATAAGTGCAATTTGTTTTTCGGGGTGGGCTTCGTAAAATGCTAAGACATCTAGTACTATTCTTAAGTTGTTCCTGATTTGTCTGGTTGGGAGAAATCCATTTTGATCTTCATATATATGCTCATTTAACATTCTTTTTAGTCTACTTGCTATAATAGAAGTGAATACTTTGTAATCAGTATTTAACAGTGAAATCGGCCTATAATTATGTATATATTGGGGATCCGAATCCTCCTTCAGGATCAGCGAAATCAATGCCCCCCTCCATGAGTCCAGCATTGCCTTGTACAGCTCCCCTGGAATCCCATCTGGTCCCGGGGATTTATTGTTTTTCTGGTTCTCTATTGCTGATTTCAATTCAAACCAAGTACTGTCTTTGTTTAATAATTCTTCCATTTCTTCCCCAATTGCTTTATCCTTCACTTCATCTAAATAGTTTCTTATTTTATCTTCGTTAACTTCTTCCTTTTGATATAACTCTTCAAAATACTTATGGGCAATTTCTTTTTTCTGTTTTATCTCCTGTTGTATATTCCCCTTTCCATTTATTAGCTGGTATATCAATCTCTTTTCTTTCCTTTTTTTAAATCTATATGATAGCCATCTCCCTGGCTTATTAGCATGCTCAAAATAAGTTTGTCTAGTTGTATTCAAATTTATAATCATTCTCTCTTGTTCAATTAAATTCAATTTATGTTTAGTTATTATCTGATTTTGCAATTTTGAATCCTTTGGGGTACTCTGTAATTGAGTTTCTAATTCCTTAATTTTTTGTTGTAATTTGTTTTGCTGGGCATATTTTTCCTTATTCCTCTTGGTGTTATAAGAGATTGTTATACCTCTTATTACTGCCTTCATTGTATCCCAAATGTTTTGTTTCGTAGTTGCTCCATTATCATTTTCCTTTAAGAAATAATTTAATTCCTCCTTGAGTTTGTTGGTGTATTCTTTTTCTCTTATTAACTGAGTATTTAACGTCCATCTTTTCTTGGGTTTTTCCCTACCCTTCCATATTATCTGAATTGGATTGTGATCTGCCCATTCATTAGGTAAAATTTCAATCCCTTTTATCTCATTTGCTATTTCCCCATTCATCCATGCCATATCAATTCGTGTCCATATTTGATGAGGATTTGAATAGAATGTAAATTGTTTTTCCTCAGGATGTAATCTTCTCCATATATCAATCAATTTTAACTCCTTCATCATTTCCATACATATCTTAGGAAGCTCTCTTTTTCCCCCTTTGTTCCTTCCCCCATTACTGTGGTCTTTTTGATAATCAGCAATAGAGTTAAAACCTCTTATAATACAAATATTTCTTTTTTCCAATCCTACTATTTTTCTATAAAGATGCTTAAAAAACTCTTTTTGATCTCCATTCGGGGCGTAGATTACCACTAAGAGAATTGGGATGGCGTTAATCCAGATCTGCAAAACCAGAGTTCTTCCCTCAGAATCCGACCATATTAAATCTGCTTTCAAATCCTCTTTAACATATACTGCAATCCCTTTCTTTTTCCCCACATCTGCTGGTGCGGTGAATAGCTTCCCTAATTTCTGACATTCTAAGTATTTTTCATCTGTTTTCTTTATATGAGTTTCTTGTAGGCATACTATATCAGCATTTTGTTTGATTAGTTTGGCTATTATCCTTTTCCTTTTTATCATCGAGTTTAAACCATTTATATTGATTGATAGTAGTTTCTTTTCTTCTTCCATTTAATTAATTCTGTTTCGCTCTTTGTCTTGTAATGGCTCCAGTCTCTCCTTGTGCCTGAAGATGTGTCCTACTTTCTTCTCTCTCCTGTTGTAATTGAGTATTTCCTTGATTTCCTAAAGTTCCATCTCTGTTCTTATGATAGCCTTGATCTTCCTGGGAGTTTGTTTCCAGTTCATCCTTACTGCTCTGGTCTTCCGGGCCTACCAATCGCTCATAAAATTCCTGGGCCTTTTCCATTGAGTCTATTTTGATTTTCCTTTCATCCCAGGAAACTAACATCCCCTCTGGGATTAGCCATTTAAATACGATTCTTTTCTGATTTAGGTAAGCTGCTAAGAATTTGTAGTCTCGTCTTTGTTCTCTTACTCTTCTTGGTATTTGTTTGAGAACCAAGACTTCTTTGCCTTTATACATGATTGTTTCATCTCTTGACATCCTATATATGATATCCCGGACACTCCTTCTCACAAATCATATATGGACTTCTCTTGGGCATTTGTGGAGTCTCGCATAATTAGTGCTAACCCTGTAAACTTCATCAAACTCTCTCAAGATGTCATCTTTATCCTTTTCCAATAGTCCAGCCAATATTCCTGCCATTAGTTGTTCCAGGTCTTCTTCTTTGGATTCCACTACATTTTGGAATCTCAAGTATGTAGCAGCCTTGTCCATCTCTAGGTAGACCAGTGAGTCCTCCATTTCTTTACTCACATTCTTTAATTCTTCATCTACCCTTTCTAATTTCCTTTCAGTTCGTTCAGTCCTTTTCTCTACCTCTTTTATTGTTGCTTCATTTTTCTCCAAGGCCTGCTCTAATAATCTGACTTTGTCCTCTACTTAGGAGATATCCACTTTCATTTCTGCTTTTAATTTCCTCATCTCCTCTTTTAGTTCATTGATATCTGCTCTCATCTCATTATGGTTTTTCATCATTGTTTATTGCAGCTTCATCATCGATTCCTGTAAAGTCAGCAGAATTGATTTGATGTTGGCATTCAAGATGTTAGCTTGTTTCTCCACTGGTAATGTTTCTTCTATGGTTTTTTGTGCCATGGGTGAAGCTATTGCCGATGTAGTTGTTAACGTCGGGATGACCTTTCTTCCAGTTTTCAGAGCTGTAGTTGTTGTGGAAGTCATTTCTTTTAAGATTTGTTTCTGTTGTTGTACTATATTAATTATATTATCCCAAATTAACATTCAGTGATAGAATCTCTATATTAGGATTGACCCGTATCTAATTACTTAATCTATCTATCTGCTGGATAACTGTGCTCTTAACTGGTTACTAGAGTATAAGTTCTTATAGATAAAAATATTATCACTGTATTGTTTTAAATCCAAATTCTAAATCACATAAAATATATATATATATATTAAAATATTATATTCAAATCCAACTATATTTAAATATTATAAATAAATATGTGTATTTATCTAACCTTATTTTAAATATTCTTAAACACAAACAGTATTACATTCATCTCCAAGTGGATTAATTGTGATTGCACAATAAATTATAATATTAATATATAAAATCCTATAGTTATTAATTAAATAATACTTAATGTTCTTACTATTTTCCCTAAATCTAATCAAAGTATAACTATCACTATTATTAATAAATCAATTAAATGAATTAATTCAATTATTTAACAATCAATTACAACAATCAATCTTACTTTCCCCAGTATACATATTTATAATCATTATAAAGAGAGATTAAAGAAGGAGAGATAGTTCATCATAGCGCTGGATGGTGGGGGGAAAAAAAGAAAAAAAATGAGCAAATTTATACAGAAAAAAGGGAGTAAAGAAGGGGAAAAAGGAATTTTGAAATAAATTTTTATCTTTCCATCTCTAAGTTTAGGAGCTTTCACTCCAAACACACTGGAAGTGGGGAGGTAAAAAATGCTGAGTAGTGACTGTAATTACATGGTATCTCCACACATTCGGAAGCCTCAACTTTTACTTTTTGTCTTAGCGTTCCTACGTTCAATTTTCCTGATTTCCTTCAGATGGAACCACCTCCTTGGTTAGATCAGTATGCTCCCTGAAAGGCTGTTAAGTGGTTTATATCAGTTATATTGTTACGATAGCTTCAGGGTTTCTAAATATCGCCTGTGGTGCCACACTGTCTCTGTTCCGTCAGCTCCGATCTTCTTCCCATCTCCGCTTTAATAAAGTCTTTCAGCATAAAGATCAAATGAAATAGTCCAAATCCTCCACAGCTTCCAGTCACCTTCCAGCCGCAGGATTCCCTTCTATTATTATCGATGTGGTATATCTCCCAACCTCATAAGCTTCCCTTTTTACTCGTCATTGCCCTCTATCTTTCTTCTGTCTGCCAAGCCCTTTCACTTTCACTTGTCTCGCATCCGCTTTTTGGCCGCTTTCTTTTAGGGCTCCGGACAGACACTTGTAACAGCCTTATAAAAGTCTATAGCCTTCCAATCATCCTCTCCACCACTAATTTTCTCTGCCACACTCTTCACCAATGATCCCACAAACTGTCAGTCATTCGCTTCTTTACATCGGTGGCAGTCCGGACTTCGGAGCCACCATTGATAGGGGGCTGTTTCTTGCTCGTTGAGCTCTGGAGGGCTCCTCTTCGCTGCAGGGGGGTTGCCTTCCCCACACTGCAACCCGAGTCTCCCCCACGCCGGCACGAATCTCTCCGGGACTCGTGCACCCTCAAAGGATCGCACCAACCACAAAAAGAGATTAACTGAAACCACAGACGGGCTTCTGCACCTCTGTTCATCCTTGCCTTACCACCGGAAGTCTCCCTTATTTTCATAATGTTGTTACATTCAGGGTCTAATGTTACTTAGCTACATCACTGCTCCCATAATCACTTATCACCAATCATCTTTCTGGAGGCTAGGTTCCTATTTGCTTTATAGGTACTGTAGTCCTTGAGTTACAACCATTTGTTCAGAGATTATTGAAAGAAAGTAAGAAGTCAGAAGTTGATACTGCTCCCATCATTTTGTTTGTTTGCCCACACTCCATAGCACTTTCTCATGCCACCCACCCCCTGCAGCCCCTATGCACATGCTTGTGTCTGGAGCACCTGTTTGTGTGATTCCCTTGCCCCTCGTAGTATCCGCACAACTGCCCATAATTTAGGCTCCTGCTTGCAGCACCTGGCCATGCTCCAGAGTGCCTGCCTGTCATATCTGCCTGGTCCCCACAGCACCCACCAGTCTGCTTGCCTGGGACTCCCTCCTCTTCCTGCTTAATAACCTATACACTTCTGGGGTTACAATGACAATAAGGACTGTAGAATTGTCCCTGCTAAACAATGCAGTCACATGATGTAGCTTTTTACAGCTGCATCCCTTAGTAATGGAAGTTCCAGCCCCAATTGCTATTTTAACCCAAGGACTACCTTGTATCTACCACTGACCAACATTCAATATTGTCAAAAATGACCTTCTCCACTATTTTTCTAGTGACCTAGCAGGAAGATATAGGAAAACTCAACCTCTTTTCGGTATAAACCACCCTAGTATCCTTACCAGAGTCAATTTGCAAAGCTTGTACACCTAGTTTCCATTTGACCTACCAATCTCATTCTTCCAAGATCTCTTTCCTCATCTAGACATTGTCATTAGACTAATAAAAAGAAGTTATTGATCTCAGGGCAGGCCTGCCTTCTCTCTGCAAAGCTCTTCTTACGCATGGTGTAACCATTTACACCATATTGTAGGCAGCTCCAAAAACCCAAAACAAAATAAAACAGATCAGGAATGGAGTTTCATAGACCTGGAACAGAGCAGATTAAAACTATCTCCTCAATTCTAGTTAATGCATATCAGTATAAAATTATTCTTACCCGTATATTGTAATTACATTATCTTATTAGAATCAGTTTTTGACTGAATCTGATGCAAAATCATACTAAGTGGCATGCCAACTCCCCATGCTTTCATGCCTAAATAGATCTACAGACACATCTAAATGGTGCTATTCCACCCTTCACAATCAATAGTTTAAACTAATAACATGGAATATATACACATAGAACACATATTTATTGTATCTTATGGCAATTAGTTGGTTTGCTCATCCTTGAGAAGGCATTACAACTGGGAGGACTGCTAGTTCCACATCATTCTAAAATTAAATTTTTCCCTGTTATCAGGCTTGACTGAGTCATCACATTGTTCAGACACTGCTAAATGCTCAGCAATTATGAGATTTAAAAGATCAATATTGGTTAAAAATCAAGCTATTACTTTCTCATTACTGAATTTGCTCTTGGAAGAGAGTTCTCCTGCTGAGAAGCAATTGCACTGGCTAAAGGCTGCTTTGGTTGGTTATGTAATTTTATGCAGATTTCTAAATCTCTGTGGGAGAGGATATAGTTAAGACAGGAGCATAGGGAGTTCATTAATGTATTTTAACAAGAATGGCACTTTTCCCCCTTGGATTGTCTTCATAGAACAGTTCCATAAGAGTTAATATGAATGGATGAATGACTAACCAGTAATTTATGGATATGGGCATTGTGTCACTTTCAATTGGGACATTCCTTAAGATGAAACAAATGCTTATATCTATAATATCTCCCTCTGTTGTGCTCTAAAGCCAGTTTCAGAACTCTCACACTAGCTTTTTTGTTTCTAAAATATATGTTATAATTGCTTTAGTATGACTATATTATTAAGTCCCATTTAAGAAATTAACAACTTGGTTTTTTAAAATAGGCAGATTTTCATGTAGAATTCCTTGAGATTTGGGTGCACAGAAAAAATTACTTCAATTTTTTCCTCAGTTTAGGTAATGGCAGTTCTTTTTCTATTATTATGTTCAATAAAGTGATCTCAGATAAAAGAAGCTAGACATAATTAATGGTCAGAGAATCTTTATCCAATTTATTAGTATTTTTCTATTGTTGAAAAGAAGGAACAATTTTGGTTTTTTTCCCATTTCCTGAAATATTTTTGCTTTTACCTGTCTACTGAATATTTGTATCCTCAAAACACTTGCTAAATACTTGCTAAAAAGAATTTTCCACTCCTTTCTTCTGACTTGCCTAAGATGATAAGATAGTATACGATAATAATAGAACTCTAGCACATACTTCAAAGTTTTAGCAATACCACAGGCAAAAGTTTTGAACCACCTGATGTCACTTCAAATAATGCTTTTCAATAGAGACAATCTGCATATTTCAAAGAGACATTGCTGAAGTAGCTGGTGTCATGATGAGAAACTGGGAAATATGCATACCAATGAGAATAAACTAGAATGGCAGGTCAAAATTCACAAGGTGAATATGAAAGAACAAAAATACAAGCATAGCAAATTTAGATAGATTTGATTACTAGGTTGCAGGTTGACAATCTACTTTGAATGGATGGGCAGATGGTGTTGTGGTTAGCTGGCAGCAGGTACAGACGACTGAGGAGAGCGAGGACTCAGATGAGGGGCCGGGACCATTAGGGAGTGGACTGCTGCCTTCAGAGATTGTGGGGACTGACAGCAGCGATGAGGAGGTTCCTGAGGAGCCTGTGCCAAGTGCGCATGCGCGCAGTATTGCTCACAGGAAAGAGCAGCTACAACAGCACAGGTGACTCAGGAGTAAGGCTGCAATGTAATGGCCCCTCCTTCAAGAAGATAAAAGCCAGCTGTGAAACGAACGTTTTTGCACAAGGCAAAGACATTTTGAAACTCCAGCCTCGCTGACATTCCAGTATCCTGAGTTTGTATTTGAAGATTCTTGTATTGAAAATTATTTCTTGTCTGTTATCTTTTGACAGTCTTGCACAGTTTGGCAAGGCTTGTGCTTATCACAGCTAATTATTTTGCAGAAGCATTAAAATGTTTCTGTTCCCTTTGGATTGTGTTTGAATTGTTGGAAAAGGGCATGGGTCAGAACAGATGGCCACAGTCATATTCAAATGTGGTAGTGGACTACATTGGAAAAAGCCACTAAACCATCCACACAAACACAGTTTCCTAATCATGTACAATAGAGTTCCTTCTAGATGTGTATTTAGAAATGAACTTCTGTAATACTTAGAAATGAACTTCTGGGAGTTGAAATCTATATGTCTGAAAGTTGCCTGGGGTGAGAAAGACTGAAATATACTTTTAAACCACTCATCCTTCATATGGATATAGTCATACATAATAAGATATTTTCTCTTCTGGTAAGGGCAATGACTCCTTACTAGTGTTAGAAATGATATGATTTATGCAAGTAAGAATTGATTTTAGTTCCCAACATGAAGAAGAGTGATTTTTTGTAGAAATCTATTTTCTTCCCTTGTAAAGAAAAGCAATTATAATATATGATTTGCCCCTTTTATCGGGGAGGAAAATAATGCCATGTGACTTCCCATTTGCCCCTGAAAAAGGGGAAGGGGGAGTCTTGCACTCTCATTGCAGCTATTACAATTTTGAGCTCCCTCACAGTGAAAAAAAACCCTACTGAAACGCCACCACCACCACCACCAAACTGTAAAAA
This sequence comes from Notechis scutatus, assembly GCF_049901735.1. Classification (NCBI taxonomy): domain Eukaryota; kingdom Metazoa; phylum Chordata; class Lepidosauria; order Squamata; family Elapidae; genus Notechis; species Notechis scutatus. The sequence goes on along the minus strand of NC_142011.1, from coordinate 135,079,637 downwards.
GAAACATTGCTATCCTTTTTCTGCCACTAGAAACAGGGTTGCCATCTGGCTGTTTTTCCGGCCAAATTCGAGAAATCTGGCCATATAGAAATCTGTTTGGCCATGAAAAAAATCATGTCTCCGGCCAAATATATTTGGCTGGAAATTTGGCCGTATGAAAGTTGCTTGGCCGTGAAATCGAAATTTTGGCTGAATACCGGTTTTCAATACAATATATTTGCATGAAAATGACTGTCAGATCTGAAAACCTCTCGATACACAGGCGAGCCTTCTGACTGTGAACAGCCGTAATAAGCGGATGTTAACCGGATGTAAACATCTCAGTATTGGATTGTTTTCTCGCGTTACAGGCCTTTGCTTGCGGGCGACGGCTCATTAGGAAGCTGGGTTATATCCTGGATGGGGCGACCGGAGGAGGGATTTGCCCAGGTGTTTGCCTGTGTGGTAGAGTTGTTGGCAGCCCAAACGATTGACACCTGGGTACGGTTTCTCTGATGACCGGCAGTTAAGTGCCAGGGTTTTGGTGTTGAAGTTGATGCTATGACCTGTGGCTTCATGTGTTTGTGAGAGCGTGTTACTGTATTTTCTGTGCATCGGTATTATTCTTCTTTGGGCCGCCCCATGTTGCGGGGGGCGGGCAACAGGGACTATGGAAATCCCGCCCTGTTTTAATGCCAATTTTTGGTAAGGCAGCTATTATTTTTCTGTTGTTTTGAGGCAGCGATGTGATGTTGTGTAGTCTTACTAATTTGCTGTATATTATAAGGGCGGACACGCGCGCATCTTCAGTAATGTGTATGTGCACAGCGCATGTACTATTAGCAAGCGGAAGCCTTACGTTAGCATTAGCCTAGTCTCTAAACCATATTTTACCCGAATATATATATATATATATATATATATATATATATATATATATATATATATATATATATATATATATATATATATATATATATGCATGCTATTTTTGTGTCATTTTATTTGTTTAGTGATTATATTTTTTCAATCGGGGGGATCCCCATAAAAACCCTCATGCCCTAGCTCCAGCCCCCCCTCCTCAGGATCGCTGCATTTGGCCCTGAGCTTTCCAAACGGTAGTAGCGGTTACTTGAAGTGAGCTGCCTAGCCTGGATGTGAGTAAAGAAATGCAGAAATTCCCATGATGTCACGTCATGTTGTCGAATAAAGACTATTTTTTATGATTTGATTATTTAAAAACAGTTAAAAAAACAAAAAACAATATATCCTCATGTTATATTGCATAAAAAAATTTGGCCGGAAAATTTGGCTGTGAGAGAAAATAATTTGGCCGAATTTGGCCGTATTTTGACTTGAGTTTGGCTGCAGAGCCAAGCTGCGATCTGGCAACCCTGACTAGAAAGGGAAATTTTGCAGTTTAAATCCCTTTTACTGATGAGAAACAGAAAATCACAACTTTTTTGCTCACCTTTGATGTAACTAAAGACTTCAAAATGGCTGTGCTTCCACTTTCCTCAGGCCTCACCATGTGACTCATCTACCTGATTTAAGCCTCTATTTACAACCTTCATAGATTAGAAAAGGAACTGTTGCCTTTTGCTGCTTGCAATAATGCCATATTCAGAGGGTTGACCACAGAAAGCACATTTATTAGAGATTTTGCAATTGGCCTAATTTCTAGGACAGCAGACTTTGGAGGCAGGGCAGCTTCTCAGATGTCTACAGAAGATAGGTATTACTCCTTTCATTTTATTGGGACTTTGTCAATGATAGCCATGCCTTACCTAGGCACACATCCTTCTATTTTCCTAAAACAATGTACATAAACGTTGCTTCAGTTTGGGAGGCACTTGAAATGGTAATATTGACAGGTATTTTTGAGTTATGAAATTGTAAAATAATATATAAGGAGATGTTTTAAGCTATAGTAAACCCCCAGAACAAGTGTGATGTGATGGCACACATGATGTGGTGGTCAAATCCTTAGAAATGTTGCCTGTAAATAACTTGGCCCACTAATTCTGTTCAGTTTTATTGAGAAAAAAATTATGTATCTGTGATCATTGGTGAACTCAGAGGAGCATGATAAAACATGCAGGTCAGCAGTCTGATTGACCCCTTCAGTTTAAAGTTATGAAAATCTCATCTTCTTTGTGACATTCAAATCTTCAAATCTTCTAAGTTTTGCTAAAATGTGGAGGGGGGGGTTGCATTTCTTAATATATAAATTGAAATGGGAATTCATTCTCTTGCCTGTGGAGGAAGAGATACTTGCTGTTATTGAAACAAGGACAAAGAAAATGTTCAAGCTCCTTTCTAATATAACTTTTGAAATGGAAGTTCCCATACCTGCAGGAAGATTGTGCCATTGAATTATATATTCTTTTGCCACATTTTTCTTTTCATTTTTTTTGTTATCTATATATCTTGCTTTTAAAACTATCTAATGTGTGTATCTAGTAACCCTTTATCAGTGCCTCAGTTACTTGAATGTCTACTCCTAGATCTTTATGAAATCATAGGATCATTCAAGTATCTGAGTGAGCTGCTACCTGTAATTAGTTTGGGTGATTATGATATTATAAAGAGACTCCCAATTAAATGTTGGGAAACTTTAGATTCAATATTTTGATACCTTTTTGGTAAATTATAAAGGTGAATTGGAATATCTTCTATGCCAAGATATGTTAAATAATGAATTGGTTCATAGGTTAATCAAGTAGACTTAATAATAGAAATAGTAGAAAAACATATATATTTTTTACAAGGAAAAGTATTAAATTGAATTAGAATACTAAACATTCAGAGTGCTTCCAATCATGGATCTTAATGAGGAAAGTCGTCAGCAGAACCAAATTGAGAACTTTCGGGACCACTGGAGAAACTAGAGAGGAATGTTCTCCTATTATAGCATTGATAGCTTAGCAAATATATGTGATTTGAGAAACACTGTAAATGGAAGTTTAGGTAACTCTATACAGTTATTGCTAAAGATTTGGTTTCTAAGTATGAACAATTAATGAAGGTTTTAAGAATATATTTTAAACTTTATGGCTATTATAGTTGGCTCTCTTTATTTGTTAGATTGTGTAATTTGTGTCTGGCCTTTGTATTTTAGTTTATTTCTCCATAGTCCAAGGACTTCCTATTTGAACCTCAATGCTTGATTCTGGTCACAGTTTTTATACTGCAAAAGATCAGAGACATGGTCTTCTGTATTTTACACTTATCTTGGTAAATTGAGAGGCTTCATAGCTTTGGTCAATACATTGAATCACTATTACAAGCTTATTTTTTGGGCTAATAGAATCTTCCTCATGTTGAATTAAAATGCTATGCATCCATCCATGATTCAGCACACAAAAATGTAATGACATAACATTTACTATCCTCATTATTGATGTTTAACCATTCTCTCCCCTTCAGCCAAGTATTACCAGCTGGTTAGAAAACATCCATCAAACTTAAACTTAAAGTAATGCATAATGGAGATGGGAGGAGACAAGTTTTGCTGGGTGGATGGATAGACCTGAGTTTAAGCCTGTCATCAAAGCCTAATAGCAAGAAACATAATCTGAAGATAGATATACTAGCATGACAGGAAGCAACATTCTAGTACATGTATGGAAATAGAGATAGAAGAAACAGGATTGTTGTCATTCAATGTTACTGAGAGTCAGGTGGTATATACTGTAAGTTTAATAACTTATTTTTCTTATTATTCCTGTGGGAAAGCTTAAATAATTAACACTTACTTTCTAATTGCTTAATGATTTATTTTGATTTTGGTTGCTTTACATTTGTTTTGTTTTATCCTCTATATTTTTATTGCTATAACTTATTTTAGGCATTGACTTAAACAGAAAGGCAAAGAATAAATTGAATAATAAATAAAATAATAAAAGTAAGAGTTATAATACATAACTTTGAAGATCTTATTGAAATATGTTCATCCATGCAATGAAATTCCAAGTTTGAGGCAAAGGATCCTATGTAAAACACCGTAACACAAGCTTTCCCAATCTCCTGTCATTCAGGTATGCATTTCTAATTAAGGCAATTGATTTTGACAACTCATAATGGAAGAGGATTATTAAATATAAAGTTCAGCAGGTAAAGGTCTCTGTTGGAGAAGCTTTCTGCAGCAATCTGGCAGCAGACATTGCTCTTAGTTTTATCTTTCAGTGAAGAATGAAGAGATTGGAGAGCACCTTAATGCTTCTTTCATTCTCCTTTGCTAGAAAGGATCAATCTTGTAAGCAGTGGTGGGATTCAATTTTTTGTACTACCGGTTCTGTGGGCATGGCTTGGTGGGTGCGGCAGGGAAAGGATACTGTAAAATCTCCACTCAGAGGTGGTATTTACTGGTTCTCCAAACTACAAAATTTCCACTACTGGTTCTCCAGAACTGGTCAGAACCTGCTGAATACCACCCCTGACTGTAAGCAATATTTTCATATATTTAATCTTATCATTTTGCTCATGTTTGTCTGACATACATGATATACAGTATGAATGTTCCTTAGTAACATTCCAGCTTAAACCCCATTAATCAGTGTAATATGTAAGTTTAGCTAGATAGCATCACCTCAGAAATACTGGCCAGTTCAGATAGCAAACTGCTAAGAAATTCTGTAACCTAGACTACAACATTGAAAACATGCCAGAAAACACTCTTGCCTTTTCTTTTTAGAGAGACTCAAGTCAATCTGAATATGCTTGTTTTGTTCTATTTGGATTATTCTTTGGAAGTGGAAATCCATTTGTACACTATGTCAATGAGAATCTTGCTTTTTAATATTTCATTTTTTTAAAAGAAAAACCCTTTTTTAAAGCGACTATGATTTAAAAGGACCAGTGTGGTGGATTATATACTCTTATATAAAATAAGGCTCCAGAAACCTTATTTTACTGAAAAGCAAACACTTTTATGACATAACAGTAACTATTGGAAAAATACTGTGAATAATCATCACAGAATCATCACTGATTCTGTCTTTTGCATAATAAAAATACAGGCAATATTTTCTGTGGCCCTTTAGCTCCCAAGTATAATTGCACCTGACATTTATTTATTTTATTTATTTATTTATTTTATTTTATTTTATTTGTCAATTGCTTACAAGATAATAGGTATAAATATAAACATGAGTAAGAATATAGGAAATAGGTATGAATAAATGGGGACAATAGGACAGGGACCGTAGGCACTACTTACCTATAGACCTCTTAGGAATGGGGTGAGGTCAATAGTGTTTAGTTTGAGGTTGAAGGAGTGGGGGTTAGAGGATGTAACAACAGTCAGGTAGTTCATTCCAGGCATTGTCCACTCTGTTGCTGAAGTCGTACTTTCTGCAATCGAGTTTGAAGCAGTTTACATTGAGTTTGTATCTGTCGTGTGCTCTTGTATTGTTGTGGTTGAAGCTGAAGTAGTCATTCACTGGTAGGACATTGTAACAGATAATTTTGTGTGCTATGCTTAAGTCTAACCGACATATTCTTTTTCTCCTTCTAAAGTACTTTCCAACTTGAAATACAATCTCACCAGTATCAACATGTTAAAAAAGAAGTTGACTCATAAGGTTGACTCATGCGTTCCTGTAAAAAAAAGAGACAGAGAGAGAGTCTCAGATAATCTATATCCCCCCCCACCCCGCCTGGCTTTGGTAGCATGAGGAATAGGTTATTTGTTCTTCCATAAAAATGTCCTATGTGCCCCAACTCATTTCAGTTTTGAAATGAGTTTCATATTGTTTTCCATTTTTTCTCTATTCCCAGTTGTTTTTCAACTCCCAATGTGTAGCAGCAGTTCTCCTGTCCTGATCAGAATATGACAAAGCCAATTAATTTAGTTTAATGTCATTATGTTAGAAATACAGTTTTGCAGATGAGCCATGTTTTGCAAATGAAACCCTATAGTTTAAGTCTGCTGATTGTTTCTAAAGATACATTTAATTATGCACTAAGAGAATCCTTGTCTTCTACCTTCTTGTGTCTTTATTTCCCTTTTTTATTTTTAAAAATAATGTGCTTGGGTCAACTGATAGCTAATTTTTCAAACACTGTATACAATGTGCTTGATTCAAGTGAAAGTATCAGACATGCATTAAGCTTATGGAAAATAATGGGATAAAATTTGAAATTATCTGGACTCAAATGGAACATAATAAAAATGAAGTCACCTCAGGTGGGGCATCACCATCTTCACTGGAGTAGAAATTACTGAGCTGCATTTTTTTTCCCTCACAAAATTACACAAAAGGGTGGTGTACATTGAGAATATTTCAGAGTTTCTTTCTGCATTCCTTTTATCACAGAACTTTAAACCTCTTCGGTTTCAATTGACCCACTAGAAGACTGCTCCTCTCACTAGGCAGATTTCTGAACCTCCATGCCCATTCTTGCTTTAACTGCTGGAGACAGAATAGAACTTCATTCAGCAACTTTTTTTGTGGTGGGGGAGGGGCAGCTTTGGTCAAAAGAATGTTACCTGCGGAAGTAAGGGATTACAGGTGGTCCTTGCTTAACAATCACTTTGTTTAGCAACTGTTCAAAGTTAAGATAGTGTTGAATGATATACAATAGGTCCTTAAAGTTCTGGATGTCAGAGCCTCCTCATTGTCACATGATAGCAATTTGGGCACCCGGAACTGGCTCGCAATTACAATACTGTAACATGGTCATATAATCACTATTAGCAACCTTCACTGCCAACTTCTGACTAGCAAAGGCATTGGGGAAGCTGGGAGGAGGTTGACTACATGATAGTGCTTAATAACATCATAAGGTTCACTTAATGATGTCAACCAGAATATACAGTAGGAACAGTGGCGGGATTCAAATATTGTTGCCACCAGTTTGGTGGGTGTGGCTTGGGCGTGTTTTGCATGCATGCACACACTTTGCATGCATGTGCATGCCAAACACACACTTTACGCTGGCGCAGAGGCATTTGCACAGGCGCAGAGGCGTTTGCACAGGCGCAGAAGTGTTTGCGCAGGTGCAGAAGCGTTCTAACTCATCTCCTGCAAGCCTGCATGATCCCAGTCGCTTCAGCAGCTGCCACGCAGCACTATTCTGTGCCGCGCAAAGCAGCTGTGCTTCAAATTAAGCGGATAAAAGTGAGCATGGGAGCCCAGGTGGGTGGGTGGGCCCAACAGCAGAGCAGCAGAGAGAACCGGTTCGGTGTCCACTGCTCATAGCTCCTACTGGCTCGCTAGAACTGGGCCGAACTGGTCGAATACCACCACTGAGTAGGAACTAGATAGAATGTAAGGCCCAAGCAACAAAAATATAATTCTTCCCTTATTGCAACTATGTCCTGGCTTCAAACTTTCCCCATGCAGGGAATCTTTTTGTGCCGTCTGTAACAAGTTTCCTTATTTGACTCCATCTTGCATTACTGCAAAGTGGGCAAAGGCCTGTTGAGGGTCATCAACTGAACTACTGAAATTGATTTACAATAACATTTCCAACAAAGTTATTAAGTCTGCCAGGAGCTGAACTTAGTTGCTCCAGTACATTCTTTCTTTGCACTTCAAAAACTTTCCCAGATTCCTGGAGGAGCATTTGTTAAGTTCCAAAGCCTTGGAAAAATCTGACTTGGCTTTGCTTGAACAGCCAAATTCACACATGACAATACCTACTCTAAATTGGTTTGAGTTCCCCAGGAAGAATGAGGATCAGGAAATGTGGGAATGTGCAAAGTTCCCCAGTTAAAATTCTCTGGCACATGTTAGGAATACCTTCCTTTTCCTTCCCTGGTTCTGTGAAATTCTGGAAACTTTGTCAACCATCAGTCCCCAGAAATGTAGACCAGTACTCTTTTCTCTCCTCACCTCCCACTCCCCATCTATGTTTTAATTGGCTTTATGTACAGGCTAGCTTTTCACCACCTCTTTCTTTCTTCTTCCCTAACTTTTTCCCCTATTCACTCCCATCTATTACATACAGGCTGGCTTCTCAGCCTTCTTTTTTCTTTTTCCTGAAAATTCCACCCCACTCCCCTGTATTAAAACACATGCCCATCTTGTTTCTTCTGCTGCTCCAAAATTCATGTTCTCTCTCTCTCTCTCTCTTCCTCTCCCTCCCCCCCATTGTTAACAAAAAGTTTATACAGGAGGCACACTACACTCATGCTGTCTTCTAAAAACTGCACTTGTACACGAATCCCTGAGATTGTTCTTTCCTATTCTCTCTGGACTGCCTAAATGCTGCTGTTCCTCCATTGAATACTCTTTCATCAGTGACTTACTTTTTCATTCACTTCCATTTCCCTTTGACATAATTTCTTTTTGATCTCCTTCAATAAAATAAAATCTTTTAAAGTTGTATATTCATTCTGGGATGTATAGGTTTTTTTTTTAACTTGCTCTTTAGTTAAATGAGCTTGCTTTCACAACAGTCTCTTCACAATATCTGTATCCTTATCTACTTCCTTACCTACCTATTTGAAATCTATTTTCTCTTTTTCTGTGTTAGATATACATAATTTATTGCTTTCATTTATATCTATCTAATTCCCTGAGAATATCTAACTTCCAGAAAATGCAACAGATGACAAGAAAAATCCACTGCATGCTCGAATAGAGATTCAGATTTTAATATTCATAAGGTTACAATGCCATGTACGGGACCACCTCCGTTTTTGACTGTCAATAAGCTTTGTTTGCTTGTTTGTTTGTTTGTAATGCAGCCAATGTGGAGTTCAGCATACAAAGGCCCACTGACTTAAAGAGCTTTAGCATTCTGGGCTCTGCAGATTATGGCCCAATGTGATTCACACAATTAACCTATTCTGACTGTTTTTCAACAGGAGGAGGAGAATAAACACTCATTTATATGCAAGAACATTTACATGCCTAGAGTTGCCTGTGGGGTCAAGTTAAATGCTGTCTGGAGAATGGTACAGATGCACTATGTTCTTGCAACTGAGAACCATACTCAACTGCACTAGTGGGATCTGTACTGTATGTGCACTTCTTTGTAAAAGTGTTTGCCCCATTTCAAGTGTTCTGAATGTGTGCCCCTTTGTCACTGACAGTTGCCAGAGCCTATAGGTTCTACTGATATATAAATACGACAACCCTATTTTCTTGGGGAAAAAAACATGCATGTAGTCCTCAACATTTTTGAGCCCCAAATTTCTTTTGCTAAGTGAGACAGTTGTTAAATACATTTTGTCCCATTTTACTACCTTCCTTGCCATTGTTGTTAAGCGAATCACTGCAGTTGCTAAGTTAGTAACAGGGTTATTCAGTGAATCTGGCTTCCCCATTGGCTTTGCTTGTCAGAAGGTCACAAAAGGCGATCACATGACCCCTGGACACCGCCACAATATGAGTCAGTTGCCAAGCATGTGAATTTTTATCGTAACTGCAGTGGTCATAAATATGAAAAATGGCCATAAGTCCCTTTTTTTAGTGCTGTTGTAACTTTGGATGGTCACTAAACGAACTGTTGTAAGTTGAGGACTATCTATATAAAGGATGCTTTGGGACTTTAGTATCTTTGTCTTTTCATCCTGGGAGGGAGACAGTTGGCATTTGTAGAAAAATTGGCATGGCTGCTGGGCTCTTGTGCTTCATTCAAGATATAATCCAGCTGCTCCTGCTGCTTCAAAGCCAGAGGCCTGGGCAAGGAGAATAAAGGGGGGGAGAATGGCTCACTCTAATCACTGCAAGGTTGTTCTTCCACAGTGTACCTCTGTAGTCTATGTGGTAACAAGCTCACTGTGATGAGGGAACCAAACCACAGGAGCTTTGTCTAGGACTGACCCAAATGAACCCTGATTGTTTGATGCCGATACAACTGACACTTAGAAGGTGATTAAACTGGAAGGCAAGTACTTTTTTCACATCCAACATTGACAGTTGGATGACTTTGCTTATGAACTATATAAAACATGTGTTTATTCATTCAGAGTCTATCTGAAGGACTCATATAAAAGCTCTGATAATATTCAGTGACCGAGATATGCAGATCCTCCAAAAATGTTAAAAGCGGCAGAACCGTATAAATACTATGCACTTGAGCTGAATGGGAACATTCCGTATTGAATTAATCTTGAACAGTAATGGAATTATAACAATGGTACAGTTTGCCTTAACTATCCTATGAGTTTTAAGGACTTTGTTGCAAGCTTTTGTACCATCATACTGTTCCTCTTATGTTTTCAGGTTGACAGTCATTGTTCAGGCAATCTACGGCTCTTAGCCCACCTTGGCTTTTCCTCACATCATTGAAGGAGAATATATTTATGTGGATGTCACTTGTTACTTTCAATTATTTAGTTGAGACTGGCAATTTTGCTTCAATCAACAGCATCCCCCCCCAAAAAAAATGCATTTGCAGTGAACTTGGATATACCAAATATCTTAACATAACTCACTCACTGAAGTTTGCCAAAGCTGTCTCACAGTTATATTATTTTTCATAAGCTGCCTCTCCTTTTCAACAATTTTCCGTTTCTGGCTACTGTGTTTAAACTTTTGGTGACTTGTGATGGCTGTTGCTTGTTCACTTTTCTTGTACTTTACAGTTTTTAACTTGCTCTTGCTCCTGCTTGATTCAATGTGGTAGATGATGTTGTCAAAGCAACACTTGGTTATGTCATAGATAGGAATACCATTCAAACTGACTTTTTGTTAGATCATAAGTCGAATATAGTTAATTTATAATTCTTTATTTTTAAGCAAGTTTTATTAATTTTTTCAAAAACAAACAAATCATCATTAACCATTACATACTTAAACCTTTTTCCATTATAAATTTAACAAGTCAGATAAAACCTTAATTCTATTTTAAACCATTTCCATAAAGCATACAAAAACCTCTTAACCAGTTTCTCTTTACCTCTCTTTACTCTTATTCAGTTTCATTATTATTGTTTCATCTATTTCTTTCTGACTTGACCACCATCATTCCCATTCTATACTTCTGCAAGGTTCCACTAATTCTCCTAAAAACATAAACACACAACACATATAACATAAAAGAAAAACAAAAAAAATCTTTTAGGAAAGTAACTTGGCCCCAGATATCTCTCTCTTCATGAATTTCAATTATATTCATGCTCATCTTACATATCATTACTTATTTTATCTACCATTCTAAGTCTTCTATATTAACTTCTCCACACATTTCACTCTTCTTAATTCTATCTTAATTAATACATCTTAATTTGAATCATTACATTTGTATCTTTTGTCCATTCTTTATTGTCCCTTATAATAATAAATAAAAGAGAATTTCTCCTGAAATCACTAATCAGAGTATGATGCCTTTCTGTCTCCCCTCTAAATTAATCAAATTAACATTTAAAATAACACCCAGTACCCAATCCGATTCTGCTTGGTACATTCTATCTAAATAGTAAATCCAAAATAATTAAATACATAGTTAAACAGTAAATCTAAATGTTGAATCTTATAACATTCCCATTGTCTTTTCCAAAAAACAAATGCTATAATAAAAATTTTATAATAACATCAATATCATAATCTTATTAAACTCTTTAATTAAAACTCAATATTCTAAACCTTCCCTTTAATATTATTAAATTTAAAATCAATCATTACTAAACATTTCAACATTTTAATCTCTTATCAACTCTTAAACCATTTTAATTTTCTATTTCTAATACAATGCTACAATATCATCTTATGTACCTTGCAAAACCTTTTTTAAAGAATTTATACTTTACCCTTTATCCCTAAAAAGATTCCTTTTTCCCATCTAATTTCAAAACTTTGTAGCTTTTCTCCACCATTTTCCTTCCTTTCTTCCCCCACCAAACCTTTCTAACCCCCTTCTTCTAGTCTCTGCCTTACTGGCTTCCCTTCTCTGTTGTGTTCCTTTTCCCTTTTGTTTACTATCATTATGTTGATTTTGCACCTTATTTTTCCCCTTCTTAAATGTTTTTTTAGATCTTAAATCCTTCATTTCTCTTCCTTTCCCTCTTCCTTCTTTCTTGGTTAAATTCTGAAATTCATTAAAGATGGCTTCTTCCTCTCCTTCTTCTTCTTCTGCTGTCTTCATCTGCTGTAATGTTTGTTGATAGTTAGCAAGCGCCATTTCTAAGAAAAGGAAGGCTTCCCTCACAGCATCTCCACCATTTTTTTTGTTTGCTCATATTCTTTTCTCAGTTCCTCAACAGAAAAAGCCATTATAAATCTTTTCTTTTCTTTTCCCCTTCTTTCTTCCTACAACAACCAAGATATTTCAAAAATAAATAAAACAGTCCCAAAGTTATCAATCAGTCCAAGCCAAGGCAAAGTTCTCACTTTCTCTTCCTGGGGTAGTATCAATCAGAAAAAAAGAAAGTACAAATCTGTTTCTTAAAGTCTTATTGCAGTATATTTCAGTCTTCAAATCCTTAAGGCATCTCCTCCAACAGTCTTAGCACATAAATATTTTTTTTACTCCTCTCCCTTCTCACTTATCACTTAAAGCCAGTTTTAACCTAAAAAAAATAGGTTTCTTAATATCCACTTATTAAATCCGTAGAGAAGGAGAGTAAACTTTCCTTTCAGCACCACCAAGCTGCCGCGTATTTTCTCTTCTAGAAGGTATCATTCAGAAAGCCATAATTTCCAGGAGTTTTGTTAAGTATATCTTAGAGTCCCGGGGACCAAGAAAAACTTTCTCTTTTCAAAAGCTTTCTCCACTTCCTCCTGCGCATTCTTACCCGGCTGCCAGCTTCTTTGTGGCGGCCATTGCAGACCGCCGCTGCACCGTCTTGGGAAAAGGGGGTTCTGCCGGCCGGGGAGGGGGTCTGCAACACCCCCAAACCCCTTCCCAGATCCCCCCTATCTTCAGCTACCCCTACAGGGTAGCCTAGCTCCGAACCCGTCCGGATCGGAGCACCAAAAACGGCTAGCGCGGCAGGGATCGCGCAGAGTCGCAAATCCCTGCCGCTTGCGAAGCCGACAAACCGGAAGTCCAGTTAATTTATAATTCTTAAACAGTGTAATTAGTGATCCCAAATTAATCAATTTTTCTTCTCCTGAACAGAAAAGTGGTTTATAAGACTAAGCAGTAAAATTGTCATTTTATAAATGTTTAGTAGCATTTTTATTTTATGTCAAAATTAAAATGAAAAATAATATTTTTTCTGTTGGCTTTATAATGCCCCTTTAATTATTCTACACAACAGGAAAAACTATTTTTAAACCTGCTTTTGTTATAGGAGCAATTTCTCGCTTTCTATTCTTGTACAATTTTTTTTCACATTCACAGCTAATATTCACTTTTGCTCCAAATATCAAATATTTTAGATATCAGATGGAAAAAAGTCCTTCTTGACTTTATTGTAAAAAGTTTTTAATGGTACCACTCCTTCAATATTAAAAAATATCAGAAGACAGTACAGATTCTTGCAGAAAGAATGATAATTTATTTCCACAAATCATTAACAGATATAACAGTTCTCTACTAAGAACTCTTATATATGTTGTGCCTGTTGCATCTGTGTGACCTGGAGCTGTTAAAACTGTCTATCTGAGGCAAAAAATATGCAAGGAGTTTAATGCACTTAAAACCCAAATGTTTAAGATCTTAAGACTCCTCTGGTCAACTAGATTGATCAATCAACTTCATTTTATAGCTCACTTTTTAAAAAAGAATCTCAAAATTTTATTCAAAGAATGTGATGACCCAGGCACAAAAGCAATGAAGTCACAAAAGTAGGTAAAGTCCCTTTAATACCTCCAACTTGGTCCCCAATGTCCAGTTATCATCGGCTGGAGAAAAAACTCTCCCAAGAACAGTTTTTAAAGGGAAGAAATTCAGTCCGAACCCAAAGTACATATAAATTATAAATAAAAACTAACACAAACCATGCTGCAACCCTGCCGAGACAGGGCAGGATAAGGAATTGCAGACTTTAAAAGATAATGAAACACACACAGTTGGGAGGACGCCAGAACCCAGATAAGACTTGATAAACAAAGATAATGTGCACTTTGCTTCCAGCAAGGTGTTTTGTGCAAACACCCTGTTTAAATTCTGTTTTCCCAGCTGCAGCTAATGAAGGGAATTAGGGCCCTTTTCTTGCCCGTAACTCACATTGCTCCCTTATCAGTTCCTCCCTGTATGCCCTAGGTTGAAGAGGGGGTGGGCCTGAGTCTTCCTCTGAATGCCCAGCCGGACTGTGCCCTTCCCCAGTTTCCTCCAAAGCCACCGGAGCCACACTCGCACTCCCAGTAAACTGCTCGACCTCCACCTTGGAATCAGATTCCAACAGGGGCATGACAAAGAGAGAGTACTGTGTGTATATGTATGTACTGGAATATTTCTATCTACCTTTTAATTATATTTTCATCTATCCCTAAATATAACACCCTTTATTTTGCCTGATACCAAGCAAAGGAACCTTTAGAGTAGCAGGAGAGAGGGGGAGGAAAGGTGGAGAGGGAAGGAGGGATAGTTTCATGATTGCCATTTTCTCACTAATGACTTACTGCATCTTCATAGCATAGCCCATCCGTTACTGAAATGATATAAAACCTGCCCCAATAGCTGTTGTTATGATACAGTGATTGTTGGATATCACCAGAAGATGCTGTAAGTCACTAGTGGAAAATGGACCTGTGATGTTTAAGTCTGGTTGGCAGGAGTATATAAAATATTTTTTTATTTAATACTATACCTGGCTTGTCGACCAAAATAAACTTTGTTTTACATTGAATCAGATTGCTGATCCAGCAAGATTAATACTGATACTCCAGTACTCTGATAAAGACTAATATTCTAATATGCAGTCTCAAATTCTTAGGTAACATCCTTTAGCTATAAGTTTATTTCTAAAATGAAGGCATTATACGCATAATATATGCTGTCCCACTGAAATGTCTCTTGACAGTCCATTCATCTGAGATTTTTCTACGCTGCAGAAAAAGTTAGATCTGAGAAGAATCTTTCAAGAAAGAAATACAATCATATCTTAATATTATTCTAGCAGAATTTTTCCCAAAGGAATTCACAGTAATTTGAAAAGCCAGGTGACCTGGGATTGCTGTTTTTTTTTTCTTCAAAAAAACCTTTTCTCTGACTGTCTTTCATTCTTCCTACTACTCATCTACCCTTCTGGATTTCTTGCACTGTAGCTGAACAAATGAACATCATATATCAGATATACTTAGATCTCTTGCTCCCCTCAGTAGAGACCAGCAATTAATTTGTTATCCTAGACTACAGATCAGTAAATTGGCACTGGGCAAAAGGTTGATTTGTATTCATGGTGTGTTATTTCTTTCAAAGTTCTCCCTCCTACTTTCTTTCTCTTTCTGTATGTGTGTGTGCCTGTGTTTAAAACACGACTATTAGTAAACCCCTGCCCTCTCCCCAAGGCTTTAACCCAATAACAACCTGCTCTTTTATGAACGCTTTATTCACAATACATTTAAAGATATAACGAGCCCCAAACTGGTAGAATTTACTGCAGTTCCCATAATGTGAACATTCTCTTTGGAATATGAACACATAAAAAAAAGTTATGGTTGTAATGAAGCAGCTGATATACTGCCTGGAATCTTTTAATGATTTCTCAGAATCAGTGAAATTGAAGGTGATTGATGGGGGTTCATGAAATCCGAAATGGATCTTGCAATCTATTTCATATGTGGTCTGCAAGGCGTGTACTTTGTTTGAGGCCATATATCAGCTGGAAAAAATATGGCTTCACCACCACTCACAATTCCTTGTACAAAGGTTTGGCTTTATTGATGCTTACCTTAGTACTAAACTGAGGAACAGCACTCTATTTAGAACCTTGGAATGATGTCAGGATAGTTTAGAAGGACAGGCTATATAACACACAAAGTTCTATCTGCCAACCAAAGGAAATGACTAGGACTGGCACAGCTATTTCTGCCTTCTGGCACCTGCTGCCTGAGGCAGATGCCTCAGCCTCCTGGGGAATCACTTGTACTGTATATTGCTTTTCTGTTTGTAAAGCATGGTCAAAAAAACATGGAGCTATCCATGAAGGTGTTAGAATGAATAAGATTTCAAGCCATTTTTGAAATTACCCACGGCCAAGCAGAAATTCAGTTTCTTTCTGTATTCTATGATCTTGTAGTATTGGTGCAATAACAAATAATATCACAGAAGTTAGGCAACTCTGAATTATCTTTTTCCATGCTTGGATTGTGGATTAAATTTAGGATTGCATGTTATGCAGCAAGGCAAATCAAAGTATTTAGATTATGGATTTTTAAAGGGAAAAAATAAACTGACTAAAGAACTAGCATCAGAGATATAAAAAATTAAATGTCTATAAGCATTGTACATCACTCAGAGTACAATAAAGAGAAAGTTGGAAATCAATACATCAGCTCAGAAATTTAAATTCCTTCTCACGTTGTTAAAATAATGTAATGTATTTTGTTTCGGAGTGTTGCTTTCTCATCAATAATATATTGCTTCCTAACTGTGCAATCTTGGTATCTTTGTCCACACTGATATTATATTTCTGTATCAACTACTTTTTCCTTTTCTCCTTTTGCTTGTTTGTTTGCTTGGATGAGATATTTATTTTATTTATTTTCATTTATTCTATTTTGTCAAGCGATTATAAGATAACAGATATAAGTATAAGCATGATTATGAATACATGAAATGGATACATATAAGAGAAAAAAAACAATAGGACAGGGATGGTAGGCACGTTGGTGCACTTATGCATGCTCCCTGCAGACCTCTTAGGAAAGGAGTGAGGTCAATAGTAGATAGTCTAAGGTTAAAGTTTTTGGGGTTTGGGGAAGAAACCACAGAGTCAGGTAGAGTATTCCAGACATTGACCACTCTGTTGCTGAAGTTGTATTTCCTGCAATCAAGTTTGGTGCGGTTTACCTTGAGTTTGTATCTATTGTGTGCTCTTGTATTGTTGTGCTTGAAGTTGAAGTACTCATTGCAGTGAATTTCAATGAAGTATTCAACTGCAATGGACATCAGTACACTGATAATGATATCTCATTGTATCTTTAAGACCCTGGAATGTTGAGGAACTGGAGGCTGATTGGTTTGGGGTGGGGAGGAACTGTCTCAAGTTCACTTTTACCAAGATTGAGTGGCTAGGGTGTTTGAACTGCCTGGATCTGGGTATATTCCATCTCTAGGATGGATGGGACACTTCTCCATTTAAAAGTGATGGGCAGTTTAGGGGCTTTCCTGGATTCACAGCTCTTGCACAACATGCAGATGGTAGCTGTGGCTAGGAAGACATGTATACACCTTTGTCTAGTGTGCCATATGTGCCCTTTCTTAGATCAGGAGGCCCTTCAAATATTATTCACCTTCTGGTCACCTCATTGACTATTATAGTGCATCCTACCGGGTTTTGCCTTTGTAGTCCATCTGGAAGCTTCAAATGGCCCAGAATGCAGTGGCATGGGCAGTAATAATCATGCCTCACAACCCAGAAGCAACTTACACTAGTTGCTTCTGGATATGATTCAAGGTGTTAAGTCATTATCTGTAAAGCACTTATGGCACAGGGGCTGGTTAATTGAAGGATTACCTGTCTCCCATAATTGTCCAACAGATCTAATCTGGCAGAGGTTGGCATGCTTTGGATTCTTTTGATTAAACAATGACATCTATCATGACTGGTGAAGGCAACCAGTAGCATGCCTTCTCTGTAGTAGCATCTAACCTACACAACAAGGTTCCTGTGAGATTCAAACAGCCCCCACTTTGCTCATATTTCAAAGGATCCCGAAGACCTGGCTGTTCATCCTGATCTTTGACAAGAATGATTGAAGCTTCCTTTTAGACTTCCTTTGTTCCCATCCAGTTTTGTCATTCTTTTCATTTTTGTCTTTTGCTTTGTTTTTAATATTTTAAACAGTTTGTATACTGCCTAGGGTTAGGGCTAGGACTTAAGAGGTACCTACATTTAATCATCATCCTCATTTTCATTTAAGGGTGAGGATTATTCATTGATTTAAAGGATCATCACTGAATCAATGGCAAGATAATAAAACAATGCAGAAAATGTATAGCACACCAGCAGCCAAAGATGAAATAGCTGAACAGAACAGTGATGGGATGCTGGAGGGGAAGAAACATGTCAGACTCGCTATCCAATCAGAGTTGGGGCTCCTGCTAAATCAGAATGAATGCTTAAGACAGCTTAGATTTGAAAACAGCAGTTTTCAATCAAAGCTGGAAAGCAAGGTGACGGGGTATACTTGCAATGGGTTGGGAGTGGGAGGTGGGTAAAGGCATCCACTTTTGCACTTTGGAAGCAATAGAAGACCTGTATTGATCTGTCAATCGCTTACAAGATAATAGGTATAAGTATAAACATGAGTAAGAATACAGGAAATAGGTACGAATAAATGGGGACAATAGGATAGGGACGGTAGGCATGTTGGTGTACTTATGCATGCCCCTTACAGACCTCTTAGGAATGGGGTGAGGTCAATAGCGGATAGTTTGAAGTTAAAGGAGTGGGGGTTTGAGGATGTAACAACAGAGTCAGGTAGTGCATTCCAGGCATTGACCACTCTGTTGCTGAAGTCGTACTTTCTGCAATCAAGTTTGGAGCGGTTAACATTGAGTTTCTATTTGTTGCGTGTTCTTGTATTGTTGTGGTTGAAGCTGAAGTAGTCATTGAATGGTAGGACATTGTAGCAGATAATTTTGTGTACTACACTTAAGTCCAACCGTAGGCGGTGTAGTTCAAGATTGTACAAGCCCAAAATTTCAAGCCTGGTGATATAGGGTATTTTGTTGCGAGCAGAGGAGTGAAGTACTCTTCTTGTGAAATACTTCTGGACTCGTTCAATTGTATTAATGTCTGATATACAGTGTGGATTCCATATTGACACTGGTCTTAGCAGAGAATAGGGATCTGCTGCCTTTAATGTTTCTCTTAAACAAAACATAATCACAATAATAAATGCAATCATAATACAGTGTCCATAATCCTAAACCTTCCCAAAATAGTAACAATAACAGAGTTGGAAGGGACCTTGGAGGTCATCTAGTTTGGAGTTCATCTTGATCACACAGGGGACCTCTACTATTTATGACAAATGGCTGTGCAGTCTTTTTTAAAAAGCCTCTAGTGATGGGGCACCCACAATTTCTGAAGGCAATTTGTTCTACTGGTTTATTGTTCAGTGGGAAATGGTATCAAAAGCTGTTAAGAACTACACACATGCACACACACACAAGCATGTTGTTAAATATTAGATGAGCAGAATCTCTTTGTTGTTCTCTCTCTTTTTAGTAGTGGTTTATGAAGGGGCTAATGCAGCAGCAGGAAACAGATGAGGTCAGCAATCATGTCCTCTAACTACTTGAACTTAGCTCAGCAGAGATTAAGTCCTTTCTCCTTTACTCCAATATCATTTCCAGGTCCCTAGCTGGTTGGGAAGTTTCCTCTGTAATCTGCCTCAGCTGCTGTTGATTCAGCAGCTCTCAAACTCCAGATGCAACGGGATTATGCTTCCAAAGACAGCTGCACTTTTAATTCTTAATATAAGGCACGTGCTCTCTCACTCTTTCTGAAGGCAGCATATTTAAATGCATCCATCACTGTCAGAGCTCACATCAAATCAGGTGTTTATCACACAGACTGGTTTTCTCTCCTTTCTTTTAATTTGAAAGAATGGTAACAAATAGAAACAAGCCCAGCAAGGTCATGGTGTATGTGTAGTGAAGGAAAGGGAAAACTATCAGTTCTGCTGAAAGCAAGCTCTTGTGAAAACCAATGAAGGGTTTTGCCTGATTTGTTTCTCTTCTGCTCCTTTTTAATATTTCAAAGGCTATTGCCATTAGGGCAATAGCCATTAGGGTCTTGGGTTTTTGATAAAAGAAGCTGATGCAAAATCTTGGCTAAAAAAGAACTCTAAGGCTTATGTTAATTGCTGGTAGATTTCAGAAATAGATCAATGTGGTTGATAAAGACCATTTTGTTTGGATAGAAAAGATTCAAAAATGGAACTGGTGTTAAATTTTTCATTCATAAGTCTCATGTGATGGCTGCTGGCAAGTCATTATCTGTCTGCTTTAAGCCAGTTCTTCTATCATGGCCACTATGTTGATTGCCTAGAAGAGCTGTGATTCTTCATAACTAGAGCTATAGATTCAGGATTAAATATGCACAACTAAAAATCTGTGAATAGAGTATGGCTTTGATTGATCTCAGTGTTTGATTTGCATTTTTTTTAAACAAAAGTTTCTTTCTGGGCATAGTTCAAGCTGTTGGTCATCACATTTAAAGATCTATATGGTACAGGGTCATGTTACCCCTAAAGACATCTACCCAGGTCAAATAGGGTGCACATGCTTCTAACCCTTTTCCCCTAAATATTGCCATCTGAAGAGAGTTAGGATGCATGCCTTTTCTATGGCAAATCCTACTCTATGGACCACTCTTCTCCTGGAAGTTCAGAATGCATTTACCCTCTTAATCTTCCCTAAAGCTTTGAAGACCTAATCTCCCCCCTCCCCTCCAAAAAAAATCCAGTTGGGATAAGATTAGATTAGATAACTATTATTTTAACTTGGTGCCAGGTTTTTGTTGTTTTTAACAAGTTTAGTTTTATATAGGTAGTACTTATTTATGTATTATGATTTTTATTTCAATCAGAATAGAGCTGGAAGGGACCTTGGAGGTAGTGTAGTCCAACTTCTTACTGAAGCAGGAGACCCTATATCATTTCAGATAGGTTGCTGTCCAGTCTTTTCTTAAAAAGCTCCTATGATGAAGCTCCTACAACTTCTGAAGGTAAGCTGTTCTGCTAGCTAATTGTCCTCACTGTTAGGAAGTTTCTCCTTAATTCTAGGTTGCTTCTCTTCTTGATTACTTTCCATCCATTGTTTCTTGTCTTGCCTTCTGGTGCTTTGGAAAATAAGTTGACTCCTTCTTCTTTGGGCAGCCCTTCAAATGCTGGAGTACTGCTATCATGTCACCCCAAGGCCTTCTTTGCTCTAGTCTGGCCATACCCAATTCCTAAAACTGTTCTTCATATGTTTTTGTCTCCAGGTCCTTCATCATCTTAGTTGCTCTTCTTTGCACTTTTCCCAAAGTTTCAACATCTTTTTTGTATTGTGGTGACCAAAACTGGATTCAGTATTCTAGGTGTGGTCTTCCTAAATATTTATAAACTGGTACTAATACTCCCCATGATTTTGATTCTATACCTTTGTTTACACAACCAAGGATTGTGTTAGATTTTTTGGCTGCTGCTGCACATGGCTGGCTCGTGTTTAAATGATCGTTTGCTAGGACTTCAAGGTCCCTCTCACAGTTACTGTTTTGCAGGCAGATTTAACCTAACCTTGTACCTTTGGTTTTTCCCGCCAAACTGTAAAACCTTGCTTTTCTCCACATTAAATTTTATGTTGTTGAATAGGGCCCATTGTACAAATCTGTCAAGATCTTTTTGGATCCTGAGCTTGTCTTCTGGGGTGTTCCTGCCAGCCCTTGTCTTCTATTCCCTCATGTAAGTCATTTATGAAGATAATGAAGAGTACCGGGTCTAAGATGGAACCATGTGGTACCCCACTGATTACTTCCTCCATGTAGATATATTACCGTGTGGTTTGTGAGTCAGTTAAAATCCCTCTGGTGGTGATTTTTCTAAGTTTACCAAGAAATAGGTTGTGGTTTACTTTGTCGAATGTCTTGCTGAAGTCTAAATATACTGTGTTTACAGCATTTTGTTGGTCTACTAATTTAGTTACATTGTCAAAGAATAAAGATTGGTTTGGCATGATCTGTTTTTAACAAACCTGTGTTGGTGGCTACTAGTTATAACTTTCTTTGTTTCTAAATGTTCACAGATTAGTTTTCTTTTTATTAAATGTACAGCATGTGCCACCTATCAACATTATTTCTTATTTACACAAGAGGTGATAATTGCTCTATTCTGACTTAATATCTGCCATACTTTTAATAATGGTTTATTAATTTATCTCAGTTTAAAATAGAGTGCCAATTAGAAATATATTTAGATGGTTATTCATATATGACAAACTATGTATGCTGAAAATAATAATGGATGCATAGTATATTCTATATATTTCCAATTTGATGTTTCTGTATTATTGTCTCTAGACTGTACACTAAGTGCTCATGCACACTTCCATACATGCATATTCAACAGAACTGATATGAATATTTCTGTTCTCATATAGTATAAACCTCTATGCCTTGTCCAGAACTGTGAACATTTTTGATTCAAAGGGTAAAATTTGATGTAGATCACATTGGACATATACTGTAAATAGCCCCAGTTGATGACAACTTAAATCAGGGGTTTTCAAATTTTCCAATACTACTGCCATCTAAAATGATAAATGAATTTCTATAACTAAATAATAAATACATAACAAATTCCAGTGTCGCTGTTGGTGGGTTATATTTCTAGACTCCCTGACTGTAAGGAAGAGTCCAAACTTTTTAGACTTTAAAAGTAACAGAACAATTCTAATATTAATCAAATAATAACAATAATAATAAAAAACACCACAGTACAATAATACAATCCCCTAACATTTTTGATAAATGATTTGGCTCACTCAGGCATATTTGCTGGGGATTTGCACAGGCAGAGTGAGGACAATGACAAACTCTCATCCATTTTGCACAAGTTTAGCCATCTCTCAAAACTAATTGGGGCTTTACTCTTTACTATACCTAACGAGCTTTTCAGCAGTTGTCCGATTCTGTGTGCTCCACCTTGTTCTGTTGCTCTGAACCTTGTTGAAGTGTAATAGACTTCAAGAAGGTTTCTTCATCTTGTTTATTTTCCCCCTTACTCTCATCTTCCCTTTCTATACAGAATGAGTATTGCTACCATATATCAAGAATCATCCTGCCAACTGATAGGATGGCCAGTACAAATAATATTCTAAGTTATGGAGAGACCTTTAGCCCTTTCTCATGTCCCCAACACCCACACATGAAACAAGTAATTAAGCAAATTTGTCCAGACAAAAAGACAAGGGGATTTTGATCTCATTCTATCATTATCTGACCAACCACCCCTACCAAATATTTGTTCCAACTGATGGCCTGAAGGGATGTGGTCAACGACAGCTCCTTTATATGAGGATCACCATGCAGCTGCAGAAGGCAGGGCTGTTCTGGTGGGAAATACAACTGTTTCAAGATTGGCCAAGTGGTGTGATATTTGTTTGTGTTCTCCAAATTATTGCAAAGCACAGTGCAACTTATACAAGTGTAGTGCCATATTAACACCCCAAACATTGAGCTAGTGATATTATAGAACAATGATTTATACACATTTTATTTTCATAGAAGTTTTTCATATAGGACTATTTATGGTCTTTCACTGGAAGCTCCAATTTGTTGTTTGAGGTGCCACCCTCCCCCAAAGCTCCCCCAGATTCATTTCCCTCCCCCCTCCCCCTACATCTGACAAGATAATCTGATATTGGAAATATTGGTATTGCTGTTCTGCCTGCTGCCAATTATTTGCATGACTGTCCAGGCCAGGGGTCTCCAACCTTAGCAACTTTAAGATTTGTGGACTTCAACTCCCAGAATTTCTCAGCCAGCTTTGCTGTCTGAAGAATTATGGCAGTTGAAGTTCACAAGTCTTAAAGTTGCCAAGGTTGGAGACCCCTGGTCCAGGCCAAATCCACTTGTGATGTGCAATTTCATAAGACAGGGTTGTCAAACTGGTGGCCTGTGGGCCAGATGCATCATATGCAGGCCACGCCCAGCCCAGCTTCACAAATGGGAAAAACGCCACAAAACATCACGTGACAACAACATGACGCTGCGAGTTTGACACCTGTGTCATAACACAACAAAAAGTACTGAAATTACTCAACCAAAGTAGAAACGGCAGACTGACCACAATATTCTAAGGTGTTTCAGTGGCTGCAGCTTTGTTGCAATGAGAAATTTTATTTAATCATTACAACCGAGAAATATATAAAAAATATGCTACCAAATTCTCAGAAAACTCAGCTTGCATGTTACACAAAACAACTGCCAAAGGATTGAGAGGAAGAATATCCCAATTAGGAAAGGAACAATCTGTTGATTCCAACTCATTTGGTTTTTTTGCCCACTTTACTTGATTTTATTCCAGATTTACTGGTAGTCCTGGACCCGTGAGGGCGAACCTATGACACGTGTGCCGGAAGTGGCATAGAGCCATTTCTGCCGGCACGTGAATCATCACCCCACATCAGGTGCACAGCACATGTGCCTCCCGCCAGTCAGCTGAATGTCGGGTATCTGCTGCACATGGGTGGGGGCGGGGCGCATGGGGGAGATGCATGTAGTGGGATTGCACGTACATGTGCAGAGGCATGCAATGCATGGGGGTTGCATGTGCTTGCGCAGGCACGTGGCACATGGGGGTGTTGCACGCGCATGCACAGGGAGTGGGGTGGGTCATGTGCACAATGCATTATGGGTGCAGGCACACGTGCATGTGCACACGTTCACTTTCAGCATACGAGGATGAATAGGTTAGCCATCACTGTCCTAGACTGATGATTACAATTGGGACCAAAATTTCTGTGTTAAGCAAGGCGCACTCGATTTTATGACATTTTTTTCCCATGGTTGCTAAAATAATCCCTGCAGTATTAAAGTGAATTAAACAGTTGTTAAATGAATCCAAGTCCCACCCTTGGTTTTGCTTGTCAGCAGCCAACTGATGAGGTCCACAAATGGTGATTTCATGACCCCACCAAGACACTGCAACTTTATAAATATATGATTGATTGTGAAGTGTCAATTTTTTTTAAATATAAATTTTATTTGGATTTTCACAAAAACATAATACAAATAAAACATCTTTTTTTGAGAATAGCATGATTATCACTTCTCCATAGAGACACAAACTCAATTTCATATTTCTCTTTGTGTTCTATTCCATATCTTCTTACTATTTTCTCCATAATTTTTCTCTTCCCTTGGTTTTCTCAACTTAATTTTTAATTATCTCATATCTAAATTCAATTATATATCTTTTTCTAAGTTTCAGTGTCTTTCTAATCATTATATTTATACTTTGGTCTGTCCTGTTTCAATTTCATATTGTCTTTTCTCATTAAACAAATTTTCCCCTGTAGTCACTAATTGGATGACGACACCTTTATATCTTTTAATTTTATCAATTCAACTCTTATTTAAACTTCAATTTATGCCTTTAAAATTGTAACATTCAATATAGTACATAACTTCGAATTCTGCTTGGTACATTCTTAAAATACACACTATGTTATATATATATATATATATATATATATATATATATATATATATATATGTGTGTGTGTGTGTGTGTGTGTGTGTGTGTGTGTGTGTGTGTGTGTAACAATAGTAAATAAAACACTCATTCCATTCCAATTCAATTCTATCATTAATATTAGTTAGAATCATAACATATTTAACAATTCTTTTCAACTGAATATCATACTTCCTTGGGAACGCTTATAAACTTTCCATAATTCTTTTTTTTTTCATATTTCTCTTCACTTATATTTTTATAAATCATTAATAATAATTAAAATGTTCCCATCCTTTCCTAATTTCATTCTCTCATTCTCTTTATTTCATTTATTACCATAAGTATTTTATCCATCATTTTAATCATACATTGTTTCATATTTTCTAAAATTATTTCTATTTCTAATATAACAATACTATCTTATGTACCATTGCAGAATCCCCTTTTCAATTAAATTTTCACCCATTATCTCTAAATAGGCTTATACTTTCAATCCTTATACATTTTCCCTGTTTCTCTATATCTTGTTTCTGTCTTATAACTTCTTTTCCTTTCCTTCTTCCCCCTATTCTTCTCCCTCCCCTTTTTGCCCCCTTGTCTCTCTACTTCTAATTCTCTCTTCTGTAATCCTCTGTTCTGTTGCTTCCAAATATTGTAATTATTTTTCAAACTTTCCTCTTTTTTTTGGTTGTTTTTTTCAAATCTTAAACTTTTCACTCTCTTTCCCCCTTTTCCTCCCCCCACATAAAGTTACTTGTTCATTAAAGATGGCTTCTTCTTTGTCCCGACCTTCTTGTTCTACAAGTGTTTCTTGTTGTTTCTCATAGTTCCAGATCTCCATTTCTAAAAATTGAAATACGAAGCCAAAAGAACCTCTTCCTTCTTGTGCATCTTCTTTCTGTTTTTTAAATTCCATTTTCAGTTCTTCTAAAAGTGATGTCATTTTAAACACTTTTAAACAACCACCTGATTGATTTTAGTCATTTAAATCCAATAGCCAACAATCCAAAAATCACCAAGTAATCCAAATAATCCAAAGTTATTTCTTCTTGATTCTTTTTTCCACTTTCTCTTCCTGGGGTTCTATTATTTTGTTACAAAGTTTCAGTTAGAATGTATCTTTTTCGAATCTTGTTCAGGTTTCACTATAAATTCCTTTTAGTTCCAGGCAGTCTCCTCCATTTTTCCAGATCCCGCACTTTTATTCTTTCCTTTTCTCTCCTTTCCTGCTTTTAAAGGTTTTTGAGTATCCAAAAGTCTTTATTATCCCTTTGACATTTTATTTTCAGCTTAAATGCCCATTGATGTCAACGTGAATTTTTGTCAATTTCTTACTTAAATCTCTTAGCTGTCAGTATAAGGAAGGGAAGAAAAAAAAAGCCAAATCCTTTCCCATCACTCTCTCCTTCACTGCTTCAAAGTCTTCTTTGGGAACAATGTTATTTTTTATAGTTCAAATTCCAGGGTACCTTACGTTGTTGCTTTTTCAGTTCAAACCGGTCAACCAAAACTTTCTCTTCTTATCTTCCTCCTGCACATTCTTTTCCGGTCGAGTTTCATTTTTTTTTCATCATAATTTTTTTTTCATTTTTTTTCATCATAAGCACAAAATCCAGAAGTGATTTCCAAATAAAAAACATAATGAAATATATTTTCCTCTTTGAATGAAGCAATCAGTTTAACCATTCCTGCTCTTTCTTCCTTGCTGTGGAAATAATATATGTTTCTGTTTGCACTTAGTAATCCTTATAAAGATAGATATTTCTACAGGCAATAATCCCTAATATATTTTGGATGTTCATATATGTATATGCACATGTATTGCACATTTTTCTACTACGTGCACTTTGTTGGAGATAAAATATAGAGATGGAGATTTATATGAAAATGAGAGGGAGCGGGAGATGTGGCCCATTTCACAAAATTGGGAAATGTGTGACTATCAGAGTTTCATTTTGCACCTTGCTTTGTAGAAAGTGTGAATTTGATATGGCTCAGTGGAAATCTCTAAATAGATGCTGTAAAAAAATTAGTTGTTCAGAAGCTACAGTCTGGAGTGCTACCCAGTCCATGTCATCTTGCAGCCATCACTCAGAATGCCAAACACTACCCACAAAGAGCTCTTGGGAACAGAAACTACTGGGGTAGTTTAAGATAGGAATGATCACAAAGCTGCCATTTTAACTACAAGATCTTACAATTTAGCAAACATGTTGCTGGCATTAGACCACTGGAGAACTATTACAGAAGACCTGTCTTGCCCCTTTTAGGCTGATATTCTGAAGACTAGGAGGTTCTAATTATCTAACTGGGAAAAATGGTGCCTTATTTGTCTCCTTAAAATGTTTACATAATGGTTAAGATTATGAATGGTTCATTATTTGAAAACAAGGTTACATTTATTAATAGCACCAAACAGTTGAGCAACTGTCTCACCAGTCTGATATTTTTAGCAGCTGATAGTTCATCTTGGTACTTATTCATTCTTCCTTAGTAGAGAGATTTGATAGTAGGGGACTCCTATTTCATTTTTAAAAGACTGCCATATTGCCAAATAAATATTGCTGACCCGATTAAAATTTAAATAAAGAATCTGATTGAGAGAGGAGATAAGGCATTTTGCTCATTTTGTGGATACAATATTTATTGGCTACAGCATTTTGAACAAAACTAAAGCCCTTAAATTGTGCATAATTCTAACAAATTACAGTAAACGTATAATAAAATTAATTTCATAAATTTGTTATGGCTCAAGTCAGTATTTTAACTGTTTAATAGAACTAAAGCTGTTTGAGTGAAAATAATTAGCACTAACATTTAAAAATGATTCTGTCTAATATTAAATGAGAGAACATTTATAAGCAATTTAGCATTTGAATA
Organism: Notechis scutatus; assembly: GCF_049901735.1. Lineage (NCBI taxonomy): Eukaryota > Metazoa > Chordata > Lepidosauria > Squamata > Elapidae > Notechis > Notechis scutatus. Next base: position 135,051,540 of record NC_142011.1, on the reverse strand, counting down.
TATCTGTTTTCAAAAATATTTTAAATGAATGTATATTCCTTACTATGGCACTAAACGAGCTGTAGAATAAGCATTATATAAATATACTCATAAATATCAGACTGATTGCTATTTTTTCTTGGAGTGAGTAATGTTAAAGAAAAAGTGAAAAATGTGGCCAAAAAAAACAAAACAAAAAACAAAACCCAAAAGCATGATATAAAGAGAAAGACAATCTGATTCATTCACTCCTTTAAACAAGTGTTCATTCTTTACAACACAGCACATACTACCCATTGCGATCCAAAATCATGCTTGTACATTAATGTTGGCATCATTCTGATTTCTTGGAGTCAAATTTATGTTAAATGTATACATACAAATATCGCCCAGATGGGTGAAAAAGAAATAATTATCTTGTATCTCAGTGGAACAGTGCTGGTCTCTTGATGCAAATTGATCTTGTTATTTGTCTTGGAGGAAAATTCCTCTTGGAATAAATGCATTGTAGGATGATACTATTGAGTGTTACAACTTCTTTCCAGAGTTAAAAATTAAGGCCAGAGTCCAGACATAGCAAAATGGTAACCAAAGGATACTGGGATGAGTTTTGTCAGCCTACTAGCCCACAATATTCTATTTAAGTTTTCTCTAATCCAGTGATTATTTTGTAAGTCAGCGTACTATTACTTACATGTCTCACCAAATGACAAATAAGATGCAGTTTACACATTCAGAATATTTGGAAAGTAATTCTATTTTAAAGAATTTCAAGATGCATTGACTAAATTATCTGATTGTAATTTTAAGTTTCTCAAGTACTAGAATATCATTTCCTGAAAATCTTGTTTGATGCTTACATTATTGTCTTTTTGCCATCAAAGGTATTTCTGTTCACCCACATCATTGAACGTTATTTGAAAATTATGATAATGCTGGTTTGCTATCTAGTTGTCCCATTTTCATATCTACTGCTAACAAACCAAAATAAGTAGACTTGTATTTAAAGTCAGTTATTTGTTTGGGGGCTATTAAGGCTCAAAGGAAAAGGAAACACCTGTATGCATTTGGTTAAAGGTGACAATGGACAATTAGGATTTACTTTAAATATCCAAACTCTTCTAACTTATCATAGGGTCTTATGATCACTAACTTATAATGATTTAAGAGTTTGGGAAAATAAGTAAGGGGAGGAGGTGTATTCTCATTGTGTTCTAATTGTCTTTAATAAGAATAGGGTAAGAAGCAATGCTACAATTAGAAGTAGGACTAATAAAAGTGGAGTCTCAGCTTGGTTAAGAGTACAGTAATTACTAGTTTAATTTGAGCTTCTGCTCACAAGGCCAAGCTCCTATAATCCTATTAGAAGACTTGGAAGCTTCATGACATAGGAGATAGAGAAAAAAAACGGACTTACTGTATATCAGGCTCACTCCACAGAAACTCTTGAGGATGAGTTAAGAAGAACCAAAAACATTGCAAACATACAGAATAATTGATATTGATGTACAAACGGATTGTAACAGAATCTCTGCAAATGTAATAATTGCAAAAAGAATGTTCAAATCCCAAGCAGCAAGGTATTTGAAACATCAGTTTATAGCAAAATAATGTACAGCATTTACCTTGGCATACTGTAATATCCTTCCCTCAGCAGTTTTAGATGAAAAAACCCCCGACTATTTTGAAAGATATTGCCCTTTTGAAGCAGATATAATCAAGATACTGGCTTGTTTCTTCTGGTATTGCTTTTTGTTATTGTTCTATTATCTTACTTCTGTTCACCCTTTTTTTCATTTCTTCCTTTTTATTGTTGTAAACTGTCTAGAGTAGTCCCATGGTGAGATTGGCGGCACATAAATTTAATAAATAAATAAAGATTTCATCATATTTGATCATAACCTATGTTGCCAAAATGATTTTTATGCTAGCTATTTATTTATAGAGTAGCATTCTAGAATTATAGGAAAAACTGTAAAATTTGATTGGTTGGCTTGTTGGGTCCACTATTTAGGGAAGAATGAAATGTAGTAAAATAAAATAAATATGCAGCGTTATTAAAGGGCGTCTGATCAAATTTTATTGGAATGTAATATTGTTGTTTGCACTGTCTACTAAATGCATGAATTGTTTTGATATTGATCAGTAGCTATAAAACTGAAGTAACATTACATGATAGGAAAATATACAAGACAGTACTAAGGAGGGATTCTTTTCTAAGTCTGTTTAGTTGAATGACTCTGACAAAAGGACTTTCCTCTTGTACTTCCTTTTTAGGAAAAATAGTGAAGATTTGTTATCCTCATGTATTTCTTAATAAATCCAACTTTAACTTTAAATATTATGAATGTCTGTTAATATTTATGAATGGGTAGGTCAAGCCCCTGCAGGTAGTCCTTGACTTACAATAGTTCATTTAGTAACCATTCAAAGTTACAATGGCACTAAAAAAATTACTCATGACCATTTTTCACACTTACAACCGTTGCAGCATCCCTATGCTCACATGATTTACATTTGTATGCTTGACAACTGACTCAGATTTATGATGGTTGCAGCAATCTGGAGTCACGTGATCCCTTCTTGCGATCTTCTGACAAGCAAAGTCAACGGGGAAACCAGGTTCACTTAACAACAGTGTTACTAATTTAAGAACTGCTGTGATTCACTTAACAAAAGCGGTGAGAAAAGGTGTAAAATGGGTCAAAACTCACTTAACAAATTTCTCACTTAACAACATATATTTGGGCTCAATTGTGGTCATAAGTTGAGGACTACCTGTGCTTTGGATTCAAGAAATTTATAAGAAGTACATCCAGTGGTGGATTCAAAAATTTTCACTACCAGTTCTGTGGGCGTGGCTTGGGGGTATGTGGCAGGGGAAGAATACTGTAAAATCTCCATTCTCTCCCCGCCCCACTAACCTGCTTTCCAGCTCCGTTCTCCTGTGCAGGACAACAAAAGAAGACATAGCTGATCAGCTGGGACTCGGGAGGCACAGAATAGATGGGGCGGGGCCAGTCAGAGGTAGTATATGCCGGTTCTCCAAACTACTTAAAATTTCTGCTACCACTTCTCTAGAACTGGTCAGAACCTGCTGAATACCATCTCTGAGTATATTCACAGAATATGGTCAAGAAAATCAAGGTAGCAGTCATGATGGTGCCATCAAGGCTCTGCCTATATTTATGGGCATCAGATTTATATAAAAATGGGTGGAGCTTCATCATACCATCTTGGTTTTATTTTTTTACCCTGCAAAGACCTCAGATTAGGAGTATTTATTTATTTTTCTATTAATGAGACATTCTGCATTTTAGCTACTACTATTCAAGATCAGACCCTCTGCTAAGGGCTTCTGCAGAATTCAACACTGCAATACAGGCCTTCTGTGAGAAAGGTTAAAATAATTATGCTTTTCTCTTCCACCCTGTTTATTCCAGCTGAAACAGACTCTGGATATTTGGCATCTTTGAAATCAGAGTTTGCTTCCCCATACTGTAGAGTTCTTATATCATTAAGCTGCTATAGGTGAAATAGATGGTGATTAAAACTGCTATGTAAAATCTTTTATTTGGAAAATGTATCTTTGCACTTAAATAACAACATGAATATAGCTTTATTGCCTCAATTGAAAGTAATGAAATAGTTGCTAGCTAAGGAACCAATCAGCTTATCTGCAAATTCTGCCAGTAATCCATCAATGACTATAAATTAGGGTAAACATAGCTTTACCCAAATGATTTTTTTAAGAACAACCAAAAACATTCTACACAAGTCCTACTGGAAACAAATTTGAAGTATTCCTTTGCCAGCAGTCCCTCAGCAGATGAACTACCAATGGGAACAAAAGCTAATAATTGTGCCTTGCTTCCTTCACTTCCCAAAATTAAATCCACAGTAGGCACAGAGAGGATTATCATTTCTTTTTATAGTACATATAGTAACTGAGTCCTTGTGATTTTTAAGAAGTCCAGATTCCTTATATGCCATCATGTTCTTCAAAGAGTAAAATAGTTTTTCCACGCACATCCTAGTTTAAGACATCATTCTGGGAAAAATGTCAAAAAGTTTAAAAAGGGGTCACTCTATTTGTTCTACCCTAAAGTCTGAATATTTTTAAAGAATTTTTAATTAAAAAATTGGTTTTAAAACTCAAATTGGAAATTAGTCTTTCAAGACACGTCAGTTTCAGGCAATTAAATAGAATGGATTTAGATGAATCCACATATCCTGATGAAGTCCAAAATATTCTTCCTCCTGCTTCCCCCTCCCTCTTTTTTTATTTGTAAATACAGGTAGTCCTTGACCTATAACAGTTCATTCAGCGACCATTCAAAGTTACAACGGCACTGAAAAAAGTGACATGATCATTTTTCACACTTATGACCGCTGCAGCATCCCATGGTCATGTAATTTACATTTGGATGCTTGACAGCTGACTCACATTTATGACAGTTGCAGAGTTCCGGAGTCATATGATTCTCTTTTGCAACCTTCTGAAAAGGCAAGTCAACTCAATTCACTTAATGCCCACTTTACTAATTTAAGAACTGCATTGATTCATTTAATAAATGTGGCGAGAAAAGTCATAAAATGAAGCAAACTCACTTAACAAATTTCTCACTTAGCAACATAAATGTTGGGCTCAATTGTGATCATAAGTTGAGGACTATCTATATCTATCCAGATAAAGAGTTAAGGGAAACTCAAAAATATTAACGATTCAATTTAGAGTAGCTCACTCTTCCCACATTAGTGAAGTTCATGGGAAAGAACTATGTGGCTCAATTTTTTAAATTCAGAGACAAAGGGGAAAAAAGTCAATTTGTTCACACCAACCATGGGGATAGTTAGGTGCTATGAACTTCAGATGCCTTGAGAAATTTAAAAAAGTGACCATCCCCTGCAATTGTGTCCATAGTTGTTGCAAAATCTTTACTTCACCTTTTTCACTTCATGCTAACCACACAATAGGCTAGCTCAGCCACCTTTGACAGGCTGCTGTCTATCAGCCAAGTGGAAAATGGTTTTTTGTTTTTTTCTTTGTTAACGAAAAAGCAGAAATTTGAAATCTTCTTAGTGGTTGAAAGTGGCTGGACAACCCAGGGACTAAAATCAGCTCAAGCAGAAATCCATTCAAAGACTTAATTTTTGTCTGTCTTGGTATTGATTGTACACACAGGGTTAGAACAGTGGCAGCTGTCAGAACCAGAGCAGAATTATTAATTGGGAAAGTGGAGGATGGAAGTGAATGGAGGGCAGATATGAAGGACCTGAACTGATGCAACTTTGACAGGCCTAAACTGGTCCTTGTATTTTATGCAACTGATTATTAACAATGTTTAACGTCAACTTTTAGACAGTTCTGGAGCTTCTAATGAAATTGTGCATTACAAAGCCATATTTTTTTCACTTTCCTCTGCCTTCCTTCCTTCCTTCCTTCCTTCCTTCCTCCCTCCCTCCCTTCCTTCCTTCCTTCCTTCCTTCCTTCCTTCCTTTCTTTCTTTTTTTCCAATTACAATAAGACATTTATGAAAACTGTCTTATAATGGAAAACATAGCTACAAATTCTAGCCAGATTTTAAAAGCTATAAAAGACAGATAATTTTAAGGGGAAACTAAGGGCCAAATCTTTGCTGAAAAGACTTTATTAAATTAGAGGTTGGGAAGGGCCATATTTACAAGATGAAGACTAAAAAAAAAATGGGATCCATTACAAGGATAGATGGGACTGAGTTTTGGAAAATTTCTTTAAACATAATATGACTATATAACTATATAACTTTCAAGCATTGCTCAAATCAAGACATCAAGAAATTCTTTTTATTTTTATTTATTTATTTATTTTTGTCAATTGCTTACAACATAATAGGTATAAGTAAAAACATTGTTATGAATACATGGATACATATAAGAAAAAGAAAAAATACAAGAAACAATAGGACAGGGACAGTAGGCACATTGGTACACTTATGCATGGCCCCTACAGACCTCTTAGGAAAGGGGTGAGGTTAATAGTAGACAGTCTACGGTTAAAGTTTTGGGGGTTTGGGGAAGAAACCACAGAGTCAGGTAGAGTATTCCAGACATTGACCACTCTGTTGCTGAAGTTGTATTTCCTGCAATCAAGTTTGGTGCGATTAACCTTGAGTTTGTATCTATTGTTTTCTCTTGTGTTGTTATGGTTGAAGCTGAAGTATTCATTGACAGGTAGGACATTGCAATGTATCATTTTATATACTATACTTAGATCGGACCGAAGGTGGCATAGTTCTAGGATTTTCTAGGTCTAGAATTTTGAGTCTGGTGGCATAAGGTATTCTGCAACGAGTAGAGGAGTGGAGAAGTCTTCTTGTGAACTATTTCTGGACTTTCTCAACTGTGTTAATATCAGATACGTAATGTGGGTTCCAGACTGATGAGCTCTATTCGAGTATTGGTCTAGGAAATGTTTTGTATGGTCTAGTTATTAGTGTAATATTACCAGAGAAGAAGCTATGTAAGATTAGGTTAACAACTCTTAATGCCTTTTTGGCTATGTAGTTACAGTGGGCTCTAGCACTTAGATCATTAGAGATGAGTACTCCAAGATCCTTGACAGAGTTTGGATCATCAACAAGGTCTTGACTATTCAGCCTGTTTTTATTTTCTGATTTTTTTTGCCAAGATGTAAGACAGAGCATTTATTTGTTGAGATTTGAAGTTGCCATTTGTTTGACCATTCTGATACATAGTTGAGGTCTTTTTGAAGGATACCAGTATTGTCTGTGGTGTTGAATAGCTTTACATCATCAGCGAAGAGAACGCAGTTGCTCTTGATATGATCACAGAGGTCATTTATGTAAAGTATGGAAAGAGTTGGTCCTAGAACACTGCCTTGGGGAACACCACTGTTGACAGGTACAGAATTTGATAGAACGCCCCCAATTTTGACCATTTGTTGTCTGTTTGACAGGAATGCTTCTATCCAGTTATGCAGGTGTCCAGAGATACCGTAAGATTTTAGTTTTAGGAGTAGTTTGTCATGTACCACTGAATCAAAGGCTTTACAGAAGTCTATGTAGATTGCGTCTATTGCTTTGCCCTGATCGAGTTGTGTAGTCCATATGTTTTTGCAGTGTAAGAGTTGCAGATTACAGGACAGTTTTTTTTTTCTGAAACCAAATTGTTTATTAGAGAGTAGGTTGTTTGTCTCTAAGTGAAGGATGATGGATTGGTTAATAATTGATTCCATGACTTTACAAGTGACACAGCATAAAGAGATTGGTCTGTAATTTTCAACTAGACTGGGGTCTCCCTTTTTGAAGATGGGGATGACAGTAGCTTGTGACCATAGTTTTGGCAAGGAGCTGGTCCTGAAAGATTTTTTGAAGATTATACTTAGAGGTTCGGCAATGGCAGTGGATAGCTTTTTTAAGAAGTAGGCACATATTCCGTCTGGTCCAATAGATAGAGATGGTTTTAGATTGCGTAGTGCTTTTTCAACATTGTCTACTATAAAATCGATGTGTATTGGATCATTGTAATTGTCTGTGGTTCGAGTAGGAAATACTGGGCATGATCCATTGCTGTTTACAAATACTGAGCCAAATAATGTGTTAAAGAGGTTGGCTTTAATGGTGTCGTTGTTGCAGTCTTTACCATTAGGTCCTTTCAGGGGTGGGATGGACCTTGAGTCTTTTAGTTTGTTGTTTACTAAATTGTAGAAAGCACAGGTGGAATTGGTGTGCAGAAGATTTTCTTCTTGTTTAATGTGATAATTGGCGCATTCAGTTTTTATCTGGTGGCATAAATTTTTGTATCGGCTTTTGAAGTTGGTAACGTGACCAGATTTGTTTTTCCACCAAAGTGATTTCTTTTTGGATTGCAGCTTCCTTATTCTTCTTCTTCTTTTTCTTCAGCGTTTGTCTCGCGCTCTGGCGAGGTCCGCTAATGTCCTTGAGTACTGCTTCCACGCCTCTCTGTCTGCCACGTATGTCGGGTCTGCCTTCGCGATCTCTAGATCGGCCTTGATCGTGTCCATCCAGCGTTGCTTAGGTCTACCACGCGGTCTCGCTCCTCCGGCAATCACCTTCATCGCAGATTTGATGATGGATTCTTCCTTGGCGCGACTCACATGGCCGAACCATCGTAGCCGGGACTGCCTCATGACCGTGGGGATGGGCACGACATTGAACCGTCTGCGCACTTCTTCATTCCTGACGCGATCGAGTAGGGTGAGGCCTACCGACCATCGGAGCATTCGCATCTCCATTGTCTGGAGTCTGCTTTCGACTTCTTTGGTCGCCGGCCAGCACTCTGCGCCGTATATGGCCACGGGCGCACCACAGAGTTATAGATTTTCGCCTTCAGGCGCATCGGCATCTTCTTGTCACAGAGGACACCCGTGACGGACTTCCATTTGCCCCACGCTGCGTTGATCCTGGCTGCCACCTCAGTTTGTAGTAGGCCTTCTTCCCCAAGAGTAGTTCCCAGGTACTTGAAGGTGGAGGCGCGCGGTAGCTCCTGCCTGTTCACGTGGATGGAGCCTGTCGTTTCGTTGTCATTGGTCAGGTATTCGGACTTCTTTAGGTTCAACCAGAGCCCGAACTGCTCGAGGCGGTCGTGCCACTGTTGGACTAGGTGCTCGAGTTCAGCCTTGCGCAGGTTGGCCAGGAACACATCATCGGCGTAGAGCAGCGTCCATGGGGCGGGCGTGTGCAGGTCGTGTGTAATTGTGTCCATCACCAGAATGAACAGCAGTGGTGAGAGAGCAGAGCCCTGGTGTACGCCGACGGTGATATTGAACTCCTCTGATATCCCAGCTGCCGCTTTACACGGCTTTTGTGACATCTGTATAGGAGTTGGACCCATTGTACGAGTAGCTCGGGCACGCCGTGATCTCGCAGTGCGTACCAGATGAGATCGTGCGGGACTCGGTCGAAGGCCTTTTCCAAGTCCAAGAAGGCGGTGTGGAGCGGGATTTTCTTCTCTCTGTGAGCCTCCATCAGCATCCGCACACCGAAGATGGCATCGGTGGTGCCGCAGTTCTTGATGAATCCGGCCTGGTTGACGCTGATGTCGACGATGTCCCGAATGCAGCTTCCTTATTGTTATGGGTAATTTGTTTTTTCTGGTTTTGGGAGTTGTTAATGGTACATATAGTTTGATGACTCTTTTGACTTCAAGTAAAAAATATGTTGTAATGGTCTTCTACAGTATTGCATCCAGAAAATAGAAATTGCCAATCAAGGGATGAGAGATCATTGTTTATAAGATCATAGTTGCCTTTTTTGAAGTTATAATTGGGGATTCTGTCATTGTGATGATTTTTGTGTGGACGTATGATGAGACAAAAGTCAATCATGTTGTGGTCACTGTTGGAAAAGGGTTTTTTAATTTGTAATCTGTAAATTGAATTCAAACTATTGCAGAAGATGAGATCGAGGCAGTTAAGTCTAGTGTTGTTGGTTACTAGTTGTTCTAGTCCCAGATTTGTTACTGCATCGTAGAAGGTTGCATGTGTGGGTTCTGTTGTACATTCGTTAAGGGCCCAGTTAATATGAGGTAGATTGAAGTCACCAAGAAAGACAAAAGTGTGTGGGCAGGATGCTGCCCATGTTAGTAGTGTATTTAGCTTGTGGTAATTGAGTCAGGGAGAGATGCGTTAAGCCATGTTTCACAGACAAATATGTCGAATTTAGCCGTATTTAGTAAGAGTAGAAATTCAGGTATTTTATTTACAAGGCTTCTTGCATTGAGTAGCTTGCATTTAAGGCCAGTTGTGGTTGGAAAAGAGTTAGTTAGGGGCATGTGTGCCTAGTTTTGAGTGATGTTGGGTTGGATGGGGTGGGGTTGGATGCAGAATTGTGGGTTGTGTGACTTTTTTTTGATGCAATCAGCTCAGTAGTCAATGTATAGGTCCTTTTCTCCATTGTCTAGACAGTTTTTGAGTTCTGCACGGAGTTCACAGGAGTGGATTCTTTGCAGTATGGATAAGTCTGGTCTTGAGCGAAGTTTTTTGTGGTTGGGATTGGTTTTTTCAGTGGCATTTATTGTATGAATGAAGATGCGTTTGCTGGACTCATTTTTGCATACAACTACAAAATCTTGGGGCCACGGAGCTGTCATTGTATTTGCACCCAGGGCCATCTCTGGTTATTTCAATGATACCTTCAGGAGATATTGTCTTCCTCTACCAGAAGCCTAAGAGTTTGAGGATTCTGCACAGTATCTTAGCTATTCCTAGTATTTGTTCTTCTGGAGAGAGAACTCTGATGTTGTTCTTGGGATCTGTTGGAGCCAGTCTCTCAGTTTAGGAGTCACAGCCCAAGTACTCCTACCTCCACTGGCACCATTATGACCTTGACTTTCCACATATCCTTTATCTCTGGATATGGATGAGATGAGAGAGAGAGAGATTTCCAAACCTGTACTTCTTCTAAAGCAGAGGTATCAAACTCACGTCATCATGTGACGTATCAGGACTTTTTTCCCCTTTCGCTAAACTGGATGTTGGCATAGCCAGTGTGTAATGCATCTGGCCCATAGGCCTGGAGTTTAACAGCCCTGTTCTATTAGGATATTTTCCAGTAGGCATGTATAATCTCTAATTTATCATAATACAATTCAGTAAAATCCATTTCAAAATTCACAGATTAAGTAAGACCTAAAAGCAGCAAAGTAAACCAATCAAACTGATATACAACCAAATAAGTAAATTTGACCTGATGCTAAAACAAGAGCAATACTGATGTTCAAAGTTTTATTCTTATTTTTACATTCTTTGCAGTGAGTGGTTGTAGAGACAAAAAAGTAAAACAGCGATTGACAAAAATGGACTTTTCACTGTACCAGCAATGAAAAAGAAGGAAATACATGGATTCTAACATTTGAGGAATATTTATTTAATGTTAATGTTGTTAATAGGAAATGCCTTTTGTAGAGCATCTGGTGTAGTTTTACTCAGAGAGGGGTCTTACTTTCAAATAAGAGCAAAGAATTTCTGCTTTATTTTGCAGGAGCCAGGCAGGCAGACTGGCTCTTGTAGAATTAAGGACTAGGAGGATATTCCTTCCTAAATTGACGGCCTTTGGATTTATTGATAATCCATGGCTGGGAATTGGGGTGGTATAGTCCCAATATAGTTGTAAGATCTAAGGTATGGAAAGATGTATGGTACATTGCAACTATGAACAAAAAGTCAGAGGGAAGGTAACTTCTTTTCACATTTGACAGCACTGTAAACTGCTTTGGAATCTGGAGAATACCATAAGAAATATGTCACCCTCCGTCTGTGGGAGTCTTTGAAGCTTTACAGTCGGTGCATCAGATCAGTGGATGCTTTGTGTAGCTCTAAATTGGGATGGCTTGGTGCTCGGTCCCTGCTTTAGAACTTCTCACACTTGTTGCTAAGTAATCCATTATCAGAGGGTGGAATGTGGTGGTTGTAGCAAAGCAGAAGGCAAGTGCGATGCTTTCCAGACAATGTTTGAGTCACAGGGACAGCAGTTGCTGTGTTAGCAGTAAGCTTCCCAGCACTTTTTTTTTTTTTTAATTGCAGGCTTTGTTGCTAATTTAAACATTTTCAAAACCAAATTGCTCAGAGTTTCTGTGAGTTCCTCACATTCATGTTTTTTTTTTGTTTTTTTTTGCAGGACTTCAATCACTTTTCTGTCACTGCTGGGGCTTTGGTTTTAAATATATACCTGCCTGAATTTGCATTCTTTTCTCTGTTCACTTTTATTTCAGCCCTACTGTTTGAGAGTGGTCTGTTTACACCGTCAAGTGCAGTTTATCAAATATAATCTGATTGTGTTTGCAGAAGTAGCTTTCTAAAAGCAAGACAGTATCAAAACGTTAAACTATCCCATTTTAAGTGAGAGGGTGAAAAAAAAGCTGCCAAGATTATATCCTGTTTTCCTGAAAAGAAAACCCACCTGCAGGAAATTAACAGGTCAGGAAAAGCACTAAGCTAGAATCCTTAAATCATTTATTCTGAACAATAGCAGTTCATATAGCAACAAATAATGAACTAGCAGAGGTTTTCCAGAATAAAACTTACTATATAATCTCACAAAAGTTCAACATTCTCTTATCTATCTCTATTACTGTAGTATTAAAGTGCCCACAGGGAGTCAGATAGATAAGGACAGAGTTGAGAATTTACAAGTACTACTCTTTTAGTGACTGCCTTGAACAGTGACTATTTACAGTTATAATACTGATGAAAGAGTAACCGTGTGACCAAAACCTACATCTACGATTTTTGTAGAATTTCTCAGCCACATGTTAATCATTATGATCAGTTAGCATGCATTGTTCTGTTCCTTACCCATTTTTTTCTCTCCTCCCACCCTTCACATAGCAGGAATGATGTCTACCTTATCCCGAGCTGCTTTTCTCCCCAGCAAAGCAGGTCCCTAAAAAAAAAATGTTAACTGCAAATCAACAAGTTCAGTTTGGTGACTTTAATTAGTTGTTTATAACCCCCCAGCTTCTTGAATTTCTGTCTGAAATTGACAACATTCTACTTGTCTAGAATATTGAAGAAATCTATTCTTTTTTGGAGCCACAAGTGCTGATACTAGCACATGCTTCTTTATATGTATTCCTAATTGTATACCTGCTTATACAACCAATTGGGTTGCTGAGTAAAGGCTACCTATCTCCTGATTTTTGTACAGTCACAGCCTTAAATTGAAGAAATATAACCTAGATGGCAGCAAAGAAAACTGTAGCAGAATGGTTATAGTGTTGAGTTACAACCAAGGAGACCCATGTTCAAATTTATCCTAATGAAGCTTACTAAGTGAAGTTGGACCATACAGTCTTCCTCTCAACCCATCCTAACTCATGGGTTTGATTATGTGGAGAAAATTATATGCTGGTTTGAGATCCTGGAAGAAATGTGGGCACTGAATAAGTGCACCCTTTCACATATCTGTCCAAAATTTGCAATTGCTGTTTGGTGCAAATATGATTCTACTTTGTTAAAAATAAAAAGATTCTGGCATTTCAGAAACACCAAAAGGACATTACATATTGCATAAATATTTTATTGATTTTAGAAAAAATGCATGGGAGAGTAGATTGCTATATTTTCTAAATATTACTTCAACAAACAGGAAAGTCAAATATTTCTACTTGACCCTAAGATAAAAAAAAATGGAGAGTTTTTAGGCCACCATATCTGGACTACACAAATCTGAATCCCCAGTACATGTTTATTTTATTTATTTTATTTGGTTTGTCAATTGCTTACAAGATAATAGGTATAAGTAAAAACATAGTTATGAATACATGGATACATATAAGAAAAATAAAAAAAAATAAAAGAAACAATAGGACAGGGACAGTAGGCACGTTGGTACGCTTATGCACGCCCCCTACAGACCTCTTAGGAAAAGGGTGAGGTCAATAGTAGAAAGTCTAAGGTTAAAGTTTTTGGGGTTTGGGAAAGAAACCACAGAGTCAGGTAGAGTATTCCAGACATTGACCACTCTGTTGCTGAAGTTGTATTTCCTGCAATCAAGTTTGGTGTGATTAACCTTGAGTTTGTATCTATTGTTTGCTCTTGTATTGTTATGGTTGAAGCTGAAGCATTCATTGACAGGTAGGACATTACAATGTATGATTTTATATACTATACTTAGATCAGACTGAAGGCGGCGTAGTTCAAGGTTTTCTAGGTCTAGAATTTCGAGTCTGGTGGCATAAGGTATTCTGCAACGAGTAGAGGAGTGGAGAAGTCTTCTTGTGAACTATTTCTGGACTTTCTCAATTGTGTTAATATCAGATACGTAATGTAGGTTCCAGACTGAGGCGCTGTATTCGAGTATTGGTCTAGCAAATGTTTTGTATGCTCTAGTTATTAGTGTAATATTACCAGAGAAAAAGCTACGTAAGATTAGGTTAACAACTCTTAATGCCTTTTTGGCTATGTAGTTACAGTGGGCTCTAGCACTTAGATCATTAGAGATGAATACTCCAAGATCCTTGACAGAGTTTGGATCATCAACAAGGTCTTGACTATTCAGCCTGTATTTTATTTTCTGATTTTTTTTGCCAATATGTAAGACAGAGCATTTATTTGTTGAGATTTGAAGTTGCCATTTGTTTGATCATTCTGATACATAGTTGAGGTCTTTTTGAAGGATAGCAGTATTGTCTGTGGTGTTGAATAGCTTTACATCATCAGCGAAGAGAACGCAGTTGCTCTTAATATGATCGCGGAGGTCATTTATGTAGAGTATGAAAAGAGTTGGTCCTAGAACACTGCCTTGGGGGACACCACTATTGACAGGTACAGAATTTGATAGGACACTCCCAAATTTGACCATTTGTTGTCTGTTTGACAGGAGTGCTCCTATCCAGTTATGCAGGTGTCCAGAGATACCGTAAGATTTTAGTTTTAGGAGTAGTATGTCGTGTACCACTGAATCAAAGGCTTTACAGAAGTCTATGTAAATTGCTTCTATTGCTTTGCCTTGATCAAGTTGTGTAATCCATATTATTTTGCAGTATAAGAGTTGTAGATTTCAGGATAGTTTTTTTCTGAAACCAAATTGTTTATTAGAGAGTAGGTTGTCTCTAATTGGAGGATAATGGATTGGTTAATAATTGATTCCATGACTTTACAGGTGACGCAGCATAAAGAGATTGGTCTGTAATTTTCAACTAGACTGGGGTCTCCCTTTTTGAAGATGGGGATGACAGTAGCTTGTGACCATAGTTTTGGCAAGGAGCTGGTCCTGAAAGATTTTTTGAAGATTATACTTAGAGGTTCGGCAATGGCAGTGGATAGCTTTTTTAAGAAGTAGGCACATATTCCGTCCGGCCCAATAGATAGAGATGGTTTTAGATTGCCTAGTACTTTTTCAACATTGTCTACTATAAAATCGATATGTATTAGATCATTGTAGTTGTCTGTGGTTCGAGTAGGAAATACTGGGCATGATCCATTGCTGTTTACAAATACTGAGCCAAATAATGTGTTAAAGAGGTTGGCTTTAATGGTGTCATTGTTGCAGTCTTTACCATTAGGTCCTTTCAGGGGTGGGATGGACCTTGAGTCTTTTAGTTTGTTGTTTACTAAATTGTAGAAAGCGCAGGTGAAATTGGTGCGTAGACGGTTTTCTTCTTGTTTAATGTAATGATTGTTGCATTCAGTTTTTATCTGGTGGCATAAATTTTTGTATCAGCTTTTGAAGTTGGTAATGTGACCAGATTTGTTTTTCCGCCAAAGTGATTTCTTTTTGGATTGCAGCTTCCTTATTGTTATGGGTAATTTGTTTTTTCTGGTTTTGGGAGTTGCTAATGGTACATATAGTTTGATGACTCTTTTGACTTCAAGTAAATATGTTGTAATGGTCTTCTACAGTATTGCATCCAGTGAATAGAAATTGCCAATCAAGGGATGAGAGATCGTTGTCTATAAGATCATAGTTACCTTTTTTGAAGTTATAATTGGGGATTCTGTCATTGTGATGATTTTTGTGTGGACGTATGTTGAGACAAAAGTCAATCATGTTGTGGTCACTGTTGGAAAACAGTTTTTTAATTTGTATTCTGTAAATTGAATTCAAACAATTGCAGAAGATGAGATCGAGGCAGTTGTTAATTCTAGTATTGTTGGTTACTAGTTGTTCTAGTCCCAGATTTGTTACTGCATTGTAGAAGGTTGCATGTGTGGGTTCACTTGTATATTCATTAAGGGCCCAGTTAATATGAGGTAGATTGAAGTCACCAAGAAAGACAAAAGTGTGTGGGCAGGATGTTGTCCATGTTAGTAGTGAATTTAGCTTGTTTGCATGTTTGATGTCTTAATCAGGGGCTCTGTAACATAGTAAGAACCGAAATGTGATATTTAAGGACAGTTCACAGATGATGGTCTCAGGAAGAGCAAGCTCTTAGGTAACTTGGATGTTTTTTAGATGTAAGGACTTTTTATAGAAGATAGCAACACCACCTCCTCTACGGATTTCACGATCTGATCGGTAAACATGATAGTCTCTTATTGAGGTAATGGAGTCAGGGAGAGATGCGCTGAGCCATGTTTCACATCCCCCAAAACATTTTTGTGTTTGTGTCAAACTCAAAGCCGGGGGGCCAGATCCGGCCCACAGGATGCTTAGATCCGGCCCACAGGATGCTTAGATCCGGCCCATGAGACTGCCCTGGAAACAACACTGGCCTGCAGTGTCTCTGCCAGATAAAATGGAGCTCGGAAGGGCCATGGGTGGCCCTCCTGAGCTACCTTTTCACTGGCAGAGGGTTGCAGGAAGCTGTCACATCCAAGAATGGATCTCAGGAGCTTGTTTTCGCTGGCAGAGTGCTTGGGCTGCCACAGGCAACCCCGACATGAGTGACATCAAGCTGGTCACACCCACTCTGGTCATGCCCACCCTGGCCTCATGAGATCAAACATAACCATGACATGGACCTCAATGAAATTGAGTTTCACATTCCTGGTATGGATCATTTCAGCCCAGCCTCAGCAAGCCTAATTGTACAACTTTCCAAGCCAAAGAACTCAACCCGAGGAAGTTATATGTAGTCCTTGCACCACCCAACACTACTTGATCATGACATTCACTGGGAGTTCACTTTTTTTAGTTAGAACTATTCCACAGCATTGTTATGAGGTTCAAGTGCAGAGGGTGAAGGGCAGTTTACAAATGGGTTAAATAAATACATCATTTTCTGGCACATGGTCCAGAAGCAAAGGGGAAAAAAGTTATGTTGTCTATGTTTTTTTCTGGGCAGTTAATGATCCTGCTTTGAGCTCTGGAAGCTTTCCAATATAAAAAATAAGGTTTTTCCAGCCCTGCCATCTTTGTAGTGCTGATCCCAAATGTTTTGTGGTCCAATGCAGAACTCAGATGCTTCTCTTCCCCACCAATGCCTTTGAAAATCTCATCACACCAGTTCCAGGGCATTGACCTGGTTCTGTCAGTGCTCTACAAAGCATCCATCTCTGGGTTGTGACAAAGTCCCATGATGAAGCATTGTACTCAAAGATCTTTGGATTGAGGTTATGAACTGCTGTAGTCCTCTAACTGTCCTTTTAGAGAAACACTGTCTAGCTTTATGCTGTAATGCCATAATAAAGATTGTCAAAGCCACCTCTGCCCTGAACATAAGATTCCTCAGTGCTACCTGTTACAGCTTATAGCTTTTTTCTGTAATATTCTTCTTGAAGATTTATGCTATTTGCAGAACTAAAAATTAAAATGTTGTGATAAATTTAGGGGAAAGGGGCTCCATTTACATAAGTTATTTTAATAACCATTTACTTAACAAATGAGCAGCACAAAATTCTCCCCCTCTTCTCTCCAGGGGTTTGTGCTGATGATTCATTGTTAGGCTATTGTGATGTTATTATGTATTTCAAGTCTTACAGCATGTGGAATTACAATCCAAAGGATTGTACCATCTGATGGTATGTCAGAGTAATTGGACAGAAGGTAATTACAGATAAGTTCATGCATAATTTTAAATCGCAATGAGTGATTGTGCAAATAGCTGAGGTTGCATTTGTCCCTCACCAGGTTTTATCAGGTACTTTGAGCTGGAATGGACACAAAAAACGTTTGTTTTCTGTTGAGAGCCACAATTCAAAGGTATGTTGAATTGAAGCAAGCAAGGGTTAAACATAGGTAGGTCTACAACACCTATTCTCCCCATTTTTTCTTACACTCTTTTATCCTAACATTCCTACATAGAAATCTGCTGGAGAAAGAATGGGTTTACTTATGGGCTTGCTTTTGAAACAAAGCCAAAGAGCTAGGCTATTCTATTTACAGTAGTTGCACATTAGTTTACAGAAAAATTGCCCTTGATATTGAATCAGTGTGGGTTATTCAAGAAAAACGGTAGCTGCAAGGAAGAAGTATATGAATCATTTCTGTAATACCTCATTTGCCCTCTCCAAGACTTAGAAGAAGTATTTTGGAGATGAAGAATGGAGACTTTTGGCACTGGTAAGAACTGTTGTGTTTTTACTGTCATTATTAAAAGCAATCATTTGTCTTTCTGTCACTTAAAATATGTTTTAAGTGCTTCATGAGTTATTGGGTTTAGAGCTTCATCAAATCTCCTGGATGCTTAATAGGATGGTTCCTAAGCATGCCCTGTGCTACACTGGAGTACAAAGCAAGAGGTTCTGGGTAATGACCACGAGAATAGGTTTATTGAGCCATTATGACAAGGGACTAAGGAGTGGAGGCATCATCAAAAGCTGGTGCCATGTCAATCAGGTGAGAGAACAATGGATTTTTGTCCCAGAATGTATCCTTCAGAACTGTTGTGCAAAGTTCAGCAGTTCCAGCTGGCTCCTTAACTCCAAACTACTGTAGTCTTTTCTGTAAATGGTTTGGGCACTTCAGACTATCCAGTCCGCTGACAATGCACCAAGCTGGGTTTTCAGTATTTCTGTATCTAGTTTGTCCATAACCCATTTGTCTGAACCAATTACTTTTTGTTTGTTCCTTGAACAAAATGGATACGTTTCTGGAACTGTTCATCTCTGTAACCCTTCCTGGTTGAGTTGATAAAAAGTTCTAAAGATACCTTGTGTCAATAATCAATGAGATCATTCATACTTCATTTGTGCAAATTGAATGCCCACAAGGGGAGAGAATGATAAAGCCCTAGTTTGAAAAGCCATTATAGGATCTCATTGTTTTTAACTACTGATATTGAATTTCCCAATTTTTTCTGATTTATACTTAGATTTGACACAGAGATGATAGCGTTACCTGGGTGTATAAGATATTCCAAGAAAAACAAAATCCCAAGCATCTCAGTTGCTTTAAATATTACTGATCAAATTTTGTGCTGGCAGTGGTTCCCTTCTGTTTCTCTAGGAATAATTGGAAAGTTATAATTGGAAAACCTCTGCTCAGCCTCTTTCTTGCAGGGTGCAATAGGAAGATCCTTGTCTCCTATGCTGTTTAACTTTTGTATTAGTTTGCCAGAAGGATTGCTCAGATTTGGAGCTGATTGTCATTAAGAAAGCTGATGATATTCAGCTACATTTGTCCTTTTCTGTGACTCAGATTGGATATCTCCAGAGCCTCTACATGTCTCCAGGCTGTATAAATTTGAACATGAGAGAGTAAGAAGAAACTGTATTAAGAGAAAACAGTTACCCATTTCAAAGGCTGAACTGCAGGATATGGAAAGCATACTTGTTCTAGATGGATGTACACTTCCTCTTGAGAGGATAGGTTTGATGTCTGTGGCCTTAACGTAGCAAATACGGTGGTCATCCATACAGCATTATTTAATTTTATTTATTTATTAAACTTAAATGCTACCTAGATGTGATTCTAGGTGGCTTACAACCAATAAAACACCAATATGACATTTTTTTCTTGCTGCCACACATGTATTTAGATATATATGCCCAGTATTTCCTAGCCGTACCACAGATAACAACAATGATCTAATACATATCGATTTCACAGAAGACAATGTTGAAAAAGCACTATGCAATCTAAAACCATCTCTATCTATTGGACCGGATGGAATATGTGCCTACTTCTTAAAAAAGCTATCCACTGCCATAGCCAAACCTCTAAGCATAATCTTTGAAAAATCTTTCAGGACCAGCTCCTTGCCTAACCTATGGTCACAAGCCACAGTCATCCCCATCTTCAAAAAGGGAGACCCAAGCCTAGTTGAAAATTACAGGCCAATCTCCTTATGCTGCGTCACCTGTAAAGTCATGGAATCAATTATTAACCAATCCATCATCCTCCACTTAGAGACAAATAACCTACTCTCCAATAAACAATTTGGTTTCAGAAAAAAACTATCCTGTAATCTGCAACTCTTACACTGCAAAAACATATGGACGACACAACTCGACCAGGGCAAAGCAATAGACGCAATCTACATAGACTTCTGTAAAGCCTTTGATTCAGTGGTACACGACAAACTACTCCTAAAAATAAAATCCTATGGTATCTCTGGACAACTGAATAACTGGATAGAAGCATTCCTGTCAAACAGACAACAAATGGTCAAAATCGGGAGCGTCCTATCAAATTCAGTACCTGTCAATAGTGGTGTCCCCCAAGGCAGTGTTCTAGGACCAACTCTCTTCATACTCTACATAAATGACCTCTGTGATCATATTAAGAGCAATTGCGTTCTCTTCGCTGATGATGTAAAACTGTTAAATACCACAGACAATACTGCTACCCTACAAAAAGATCTTGACTATGTATCAGAATGGTCAAACAAATGGCAACTTCAAATCTCAACAAATAAATGCTCTGTCTTACATATTGGCAAAAAAAATCAGAAAATAAAATACAAGCTGAATAGTCAAGATCTTGTTGATGACCCAAGCTCTGTAAAGGACCTTGGAATACTCACCTCTAATGATCTAAGTGCTAGAGCCCACTGCAACTACATAGCCAAAAAGGCATTAAGAGTTGTTAACCTAATTCTACATAGCTTTTTCTCTGGTAATATCACACTACTAACCAGAGCATACAAAACATTTGCTAGACCAATACTCGAATACAGTTCATCAGTCTGGAACCCACATTACGTATCTGATATTAGCACAATTGAGAAAGTCCAGAAATATTTCACAAGAAGAGTTCTCCACTCCTCTACTCGTTGTAGAATACCTTATGCCACCAGACTTGAAATTCTAGAACTAGAAAACCTTGAACTACGCCGTCTTCGGTCTGATTTAAGCATGGTATATAAAATCATACATTGCAATGTCCTACCTGTCAATGAATACTTCAGCTTCAACCATAACAACACAAGAGCACACAATAGATACAAACTCAATGTTAACCGCACCAAACTTGATTGCAGGAAAGATGACTTCAGCAATAGAGTGGTCAATGTCTGGAATACTCTACCCGACTCTGTAGTTTCTTCCCCAAACCCCAAAAACTTTAACCTTAGACTGTCTACTATTGACCTCACCCCTTTCCTAAGAGGTCTGTAGGGGGCGTGCATAAGCGCACCAACGTGCCTACCGTCCCTGTCCTATTGTTTCTCTTATTCTTCTTTTATTTTTCTTATATGTACCCATTTCATGTATTCACAACTATGTATACACTTATACTTATCTTGTAAACAATTGGCAAATCAAATAAATAAATAAATATATATATATTTGTCATTGTTTAAATGGTGCATCAGTTGTCCAAATAGGTAGTCTGAAACAAAAACATCACTCTAGACAAGACATTCATTTTTATTACAGAAATTCTCTCCAGCAATAGCATTTGTATTTTCTCCCATCTTAACACATATTTTTAAACTACATTCCATGTCTTAACATAGTAATATTTATCATAAAAATGCACTGATACTTTATCGCCTCACATTTAAAACCCATTTTACTCATAAATTCTGCTTGATCTTCTATTTTCCCATTTTTGTTAACATCTTCTGCTGCAAATACACCAGATACTTTTAATTTGTCCATTAATACTACAATTCCTTGTAAACGATGTCCCAGATCCAACACAAAGTCATCTGCAAAATTTTCAACTTACAGGTTTCTTTTTAAATTGTTATTCTCATAATCATCTCATCTTGGAGTATATGTCTATTCAGTATTTCAAGAACCAAAATATACAAAATAAGAGGCAGTGGAAATCCCTGTGTTGTTTCTTTTTGTATCTAGCAGGGTTTTGCTATATCTCCATTAATGATAATTGGTGCTTTCTGTGAAGTATAGATTAAGTTCAATAATTTCATTATTCTCTTTATTTTATAATTTATATGCTAGCCACTCCCTTACTTTATTTGCTTTTTTTTTCTATAGATGAGGAAGAATAAAGGAAACTGTTCAGAAATAATTCAACATGTTTTATCATAGTTCTTGGAGCTCTTATGTTAGCCGAGATAATTCTCGTTGCAAAAGCTTGATTTATTAAGAAATACATAACTACTCTGAAAATATATTTAATTCTTTTTGTTTTTGTTTCATTATGTTTTCTCTTGATTGTTCTTTTCAAGTTCACTACTATGTTGTTCACAATAACCTCTATTAAAGGCTTTATTTGCACATGTTTGTATGCATTCAGTATGTATTGAATGCAAATGGCCAATCTCATGATCTCTCCTTTTTCCAGAGAGGCTTTGTCAATCCAAATTCACAGGCAGGCTACTCGCCTCCATGGCAATGCTGTCTCTATTCCTTCAGGGATGTTTAGTTTGTCATTAGATCTGAGAGCTCCTAGATTCAAGGATTTCTTGATTTGGTTTTGGTAATTCATTTTCCAGGATGGGTCCTCTTTTCTTTATCCTTAAACCTTTTCAGTCTTAACAGCATAGTTGAACACACACAACTGACATTAGCAATATAAACTGAAGAGATGAAGTGACCTTCTTCTGCAAAACTATATAATGGAGAAGTTTCTATTAGCACCAGGTAATTGTGTCCCAATGGCAAAAACAAAATGAACCCTCTATGTTTACATCTGATTTTATTTCTTCTCATGCAGATTTCAGTATTCCCTGACTGATGCTCTTCAGCTTCTGCATAACTGATAAATATTTAACAAACTTCAAGAGGATTTTAATTTTTTTTTCAGCTTCCTCTGACAATAGCCACAATTATACAGCTAATTCCCTCTGCAGCTCTCTGCATTTTTCATATTTCATTTGTTAGCCTAACAACCAGGATATGATGAACTATAGCCTACATTTTCTTTTAAAATCTCCAAAAAGAATTGTCAAGACCTCCTTTGATCAGGTATTCACTTTTACAGTGATAAAAACACCACTTTCCCCTATTAGGCTTGGTAGTTGTACACTTCATTTGAACCTTCTGGTTTCTATCAAAAGATAAATGGCAACTGTCACCAAATTAACGAGGTTCAGATATCAAATGGTTGCATCCCTCATCTTCCATGCTTGGAAATAATTAAACAGGGACATGATGTTCTGAAATGGCAGTTCTTACTTTTATGTTCTAATTGCTTTTGTTCTTCTAGTTAGAGAAAGATGTAGGAAAGGGTTGAACATCTCAACCAGTAATTTCTGATGCCAAAAAGGCTCCTATCACCTTGAATCAGTTCACTTTTCTTCTTCTTGGGGGCAAATTAATAAAGAACATTATTAAAAAGAAGATGACTGCTTTTTAGGTTTTCTCAGATTCAAACTAGAGACGGTACAGGTAGTCCTTGATTTATGAGCTGAAATTTTTAGTTGTTAAGAGAGACATTTGTTAAGTGTTTTTTGTCCCATTTTACGACCTTCCTTGCCACAGTTGTTAAGTGAATCACTGCAGTTGATAACTTAGTAACCTGGTTGTTAAGTGAATCTTCCCCATTGACTTTGCTTGTCAGAAGGTTGAAAAGCAACCAACAAGCAACAGTCATAAGTATGAACCTGTTGCCAAGCATCTAAATTTTGATCATGTGACCATGGGGATGCTTCAAAAGTTGTAACTGTGAAAAAATGATCATGTCATTTTTTCAATGCTGTTGTTGCTTTGAATGGTCACTAAATGAACTGTTATAAATTGAGGACTACCTGTATTGTCTGCAGGACTGAACTGTGGCAAGTATGGAGTACCACTATCAGTGGAGAATATTTGGCCCTCCACATTTTACTTAATTATACATCCCAGCATCCTTCACTGAGGTAAAAAACCCAGAGGGTTATTAACTGCTTTTCCCCCCCAATCCAACATAACTGGATAGCATGAGGAGCATTAAAACTTTCTGTTCACTTTCTTTGAAAATTGTGGCTATTCTTTTTAGTTGTATACAGATTTTCTTCACCTTCTGACTTTCTTCAAATAGTAATAACTTTATTTTGAAAAGCTTTAAGCCCTTAATCCATTTGAACCTATTTTCCCCTTTGTAAGAGGAAATAAACATGCTATATTGTTTTCCACCTTCACTACATTATTTGCCAAAGTAGCAGAGAAATTTAATGTGACAATTTTATTTTTCTAAGAAAGTTAAAAATGCTTTTGATTGTGCTTTGAAAAATGATTTAAAATTTGTGTTAATCTCTTGGGCATGCGTGTGTGTGTTAATGCACACCTATGCATGGTACATAAATTCTTGTATTTTAGAGCTTTTTAGCACTCTCTTTGCTGTCTTTGGGAGAACTTATATGCTGCAATCCTAAGCATTTTTAGTATACTACCATGTTTTCCCCAAAATAAAACCCAACTGGAAAATAAGTCCTAGCATGATTTTTCAGGATGCTTGTAATATGACCCCTACCCCCAAAATAAGCCCCAGTTAAGATTATCAACCAGATTGATGCATTTAGTACAGTATTTTCCCCAAAATAAGACTTTTTGGGAAAAGTATTTGGCGAAAATAAGACTTTTTGGGAAAATGTATCTTTGGGAGCAAAAATGCATCTTTGGGAGCAAAAATTAATATAAGACCCATATTATTTTTGGTGAAACATGGTAGGTATTATAATAACATCTATGTAGTTGTTATTCTAGAGACAACACATCCTGTTTGCTATCAACAAGTGGTCATTCAGATTTTTGCAAATACCCATATTGGCTACAAAGGAAATATATTACTGGAGGGCAATAGGACATGGAGGAAGGGCTTCACAGGGACCAACTTAAACTGCTTTATCCTTTTAATCAACCAAGTATTATCTCACTTCTGGAAGCTTCAGGACTGATTCCAGGGATAGATATAATTGGGCAGCCGCCAAGGCCCAATAGCTGCTGAGGGAGCCCTATGTCACTCATCCCTGACTATCCTTGCTTTTCAAAAGGCATTAAAGCACTGTTATTCAAACTTGGCAACTTTAAGATGTGTGGACTTCAACTCCCAGCCAGCTGGCTGGGGAATTCTGAGAGTTGAAATCCACACATCTTAAAAGTTGCCAAATTTGAAAAACACTGCTTTAAAGAATGGTTGTGCCAATGGGCCTGGGCATCTGGTTATGGTTTAGAGACTGGTAGATAATGGTTGATCCATGACTTGCATTTGTATGTTTTTATGTTTTGGTTTTTAATGTTGGTTTTAATTGTTGTTTTTTAAATTTGTTTTTGAGGGTTATTGTACTTTACATGTGTTTTGTTTATTGGGGTTATATTATTTGTTTGCTTTTAACTATGTAAGCCACCCAGCCTCATGAATGTGACTTGGGCAACTATGAAAATTGAATGAATGAATGAATGAATGAATGCTGATCCTTTTAAATAAGTTGCTTTTAAATATGAGGGAAAGCAAATGTTTGTTTTGCTTCATATTTTAGATTACCTTTTCTAAATCAGAAAATAAAATACAGGCTGAATAGTCAAGACCTTGTTGATGATCCAAACTCTGTCAAGGATCTTGGAGTACTCATCTCTAATGACCTAAGTGCTAGAGCCCACTGTAACGACATAGCCAAAAAATGTTAAGAGTTGTTAACCTAATCTTACGCAGCTTTTTCTCTGGTAATATTACACTAATAACTAGAACATACAAAACATTTGCTAGACCAATACTCGAATACAGCTCATCAGTCTGGAACCCACATTACGTATCTGATATTAATACAGTTGAGAAAGTCCAGAAATATTTCACTAGAAGAGTTCTCTACTCCTCTACTCATTGCAGAATACCTTATGCCACCAGACTCGAAATTCTAGACCTAGAAAACTATGCTGCCTTTGGTCTGTATAGTATATAAAATCATACATTGCAATATCCTACCTGTCAATGAATACTGCAGCTTCAACCATAACAACACAAGAGCAAACAATAGATACAAACTCAAGGTTAATCGCACCAAACTTGATTGCAGGAAATACGACTTCAGCAACAGAGTGGTCAATGTCTGGAATACTCTACCTGACTCTGTGGTTTCTTCCCCAAGCCCCCAAAACTTTAACCTTAGACTGTCTATTATTGACCTCACCCCTTTCCTAAGAGGTCTGTAGGGGGCATGCATAAGCGCACCAACGTGCCTACTGTCCCTGTCCTATTGTTTCTTTTATTTTTTTTTATTTTTCTTATATGTATCCATGTATTCATAACTATGTTTTACTTATACCTATTATCTTGTAAGCAATTGACAAAAATAAATAAATAAAAATAAATAAACCTTAAATGCAATAAAAATAAATAAACCTTAAATGCAAGAGCAAAACAGGATACTTATTACATAATGGACATTATCAAATAGAACATTCTCAGACATTTTATTCACAGTTTAGAGAACTGAAAACCTGGAAGAAAGTATAATTGTGCAGAAGCATTATTTCAGTAGGCCATTCAATATTACAGTAAGAGTGGAGAATTCATTATTAAAACATATCAAAGACCAACAACAACAATGCTAACAAGTACTTCAAATTGAAATGTCCATCAGAGAGGAGCAACTAAGAAAGGAAAATGCTGATTTGAACAGTATCCAACCATTGTGAATTGTCAGCAAACTATTCTGACATGAATTTGCTAGCCCTATTGCTGATCCCTGTCCTGGCCCTATGGTGGTTTCTCTGGTCACTCAAGAAAACAATAGTTTTGTCCACAATATCTACCTGCAAAGCACATAAAATAAAGACAGTGGCTGATTCCTTGGGCTTTAATTCCATATCCCCTGTCCAGGAAAATATTTGCCAATCATGACAATAATATGGGAATGGAGAAAGAAGATCTAACCCTAGGGGTTGTGTCTAGGTGCACCACTGCAGTGTTAATGTCCACCCTCTTTTTTTTCTACAAAAAGGGTGGGTGAGGCAATTGGTTTTTCTCCTGCCTCATGTTCCAGGGCTGCCCTTCAAGTATCAATTATTAGAATTGTATACATGGAAGTATGGGTTTTGCCTCTGTATGTCTTTGGGAAGCTGAGTCTGGGCAATCCCAAAGAGCCAGATGACCTGTATTTTTGATACAGTGCTAAACCCAGGTTCAAAACAAGCCAGTTGAATACATGCCTGCTAGTTAAGATAGAGAATTGGGTGTCTCCAAACCATGTTTCTGCTTGGGTGGTAAATATAGAGAAGCCAATCCAAGAGCATAGTTGATGATATCGAAAGCTGCTGAGAGATCAAGGACAGTGAGGATGGTTGCACTACCCCATCTCGCTTTCACCAGAGATAATCGACAAGTGCAACCAATGCCATTTCTGCCCCATAGCCAGCCCTGAATCCTGACTGAAAGGGGTCCAGATAATCCATTTCTACAACCTCCTCCAAAGACAGGAGATATAAATTGTTCAGGCAGGTGGGATCCAGTGATGAATTTTTAAGGAGCGAATGAACGAGGGCTTCCTTAAAAGCATTTCTCCCACTTTGTGAGATTCTTGTGTTACTTGTTGTTCCCTGCAAGGCAGGGAGATCTGGCCCTGTCTAATCCTTCATTTCAGCATTGGCAAAAGAGCTGCTCTTTCTCCCAGCAGGCAAACAAAATGGAAGCAGAAGAAAGAGAAAGACCTAGGGGAGGGGACATGCCCACATCAGCCACAAATGCTCAGTAGGTGCCAGTATTCCCTAGGCTCATCACTGTGCTTTGAAAACAAGAGACTCAGAAAAACATTAGATTTGATAAATTTTGTAAATAGTCCTGCCAGGTTATGGAGGGAAAACGGTACTTTAAAATTGAAAGAGGTGAGGCTCAGTTTAACCTCTCTCAGCCATGGGATGAGAGTAAGAGGAAAGCAACATCACAGGGCATGGTAGACTAGAAAAGGTGTCAGGTTATGTTCATCCCACAGTTAGAGTCTAGTGGAGGAAGCCTCAGGAACAGCTAGAAGCCTATGGGTAGTTCCAACTTTCCCCTCTTGTTTATAAGCTAGGAATCCTTTCTGTATACTAACTAGGCCATTGCCCCTTCAGTTCTGTTTTAGAATGCATTTCTTTGGATTCTTCCTCAGTGAGTCAAATGAAAAAGATGTTCTCATAGTGCATGCTGTATTATATTTTAAATGTAGATGTGCTGCAAATATGGCAAGCTGTCTGGCTACATAGGGGACATTCTTCAAATAAAAGCCTCCTATGATTCAAAATGTGTGATACCTTTGCTTTCTCTTTTCTTCCTTCCTTCCTTCCTTCCTTCCTTCCTTCCTTCCTTCCTTCCTTCCTTCCTTCCTTCCTTCCTTTTTTGTTTACATTGATAAAGATCAAGTTCCATTTAATTTCTTCCTTCATCCCCTTAATTATTTCCTTTAAAGAGTAAGCCTTAAATGGAAGACTTCTTTTGCCTTCCTAGTGGAACAAAGCGTTATAAAGTATTTCACTGTCAAAGGACGTAACCAGTATATTTGTGTGTAACCAGTAATATATGTGAAGAGCATCTTACTGAAGCCTGGAGGACCACTTAACAAGACTACAGTTTCCTGTT
Source organism: Notechis scutatus (assembly GCF_049901735.1). Lineage (NCBI taxonomy): Eukaryota > Metazoa > Chordata > Lepidosauria > Squamata > Elapidae > Notechis > Notechis scutatus. The sequence goes on along the minus strand of NC_142011.1, from coordinate 135,023,272 downwards.
TCCAACTGCTTACATTTTGAAATTCAATAAGGCTGAGCTGACCCAACTCTCTTAGGCCCTTCCAAGCTTCAAAAAATTGCAGGAATCAGTTTTTAGAACCTGTCTACAGAATCCATGATTGTATGATTGCCTTTTACAAACAGTTCTGTAACTAACACACACATATATGCATGTCTCTCAGAGAAAAATGTATGTAGCACTGTTCTGAGACTTCCATGCTGGGGAAAAAAAAAAGATTTCAGTTACTAATTGCTGCCTTCAGGATAGCAGCCTTCGTAATTTCCATGTCGTTGAAAGCTGTACCTCAAGAAAAAAAGAAGAACGAAAAGAACAATATGATTAAGACTTTACGCAGTTGCCAGAGGACAACATTTTAATAATTATGTTTAGTCTCCAGCAGGGATACTACAAGCGCTCACACAGAAGGGGGAAAGAATCCTTTTACAAATCTCCAATAAAATATGCTAACTAGAAATGTAAAAAGGAAGCTTATGGCTAAGCACTGGGACAAGCCTCCAAATAACTCTGGCAGCCTCCAGAACTTAGCTCCCCTATACTAGGAGATGTAATAAGTACTGTAAGCTGTTACTTAGGCTTATCTTCTCCCACATATGAATTTGGCTTTCTGCTAGAAAGACAAATCCAACAGCTCCAGGTCTGCCCATATTTTTGACATAATTACATCACAGCCCTGCCATTGTAGCTTTTCACTTCAAAACTGGAAAAAAATAATTTTAAAATTATGGTTGCCATTTCCTGAAAGTTTGCCAAGGCACTGCCTAAAGCACCAAGAGATGCAAATATTCTCCCCTAAAACCAATATACACGCATACGTTTATTTATGAGATTGGACCTTTATCAAAACTTATTTTCCCCCTTCCCATTTTGAGATTCCCCCCACCCTCCACACACACACTTGGTACATTTGGTAAGTTAAGTTACAGGAATTTATTCTTCCTGTAACTATTCTAGATAATTTAGATCAGGGATCCCCAACCTTTTTGACGCCGCGGCCCGGTACCGGCATCAGCTGGGCACCGCGGCCCGGTACCGGCATCAACTGGGTGCCGCCATCTTTTTGACGAAAAAGTGCTTCCGGTGACCTCACCGGAAGCACTTTTTCGTCAAAAAAGATGGCACATGCTCCGGTGAGCTTTTTGGGTAGAAATGGCTTTCTACCCGGAAAAGCTCACCGAGCTGGCGCCGCCATCTTTTTGATGAAAAAGTGCTTCCGGTGAGCTTTCTACCCGGAAAAGCTCACCAGAAGCACTTTTTACCAAAAAGATGGCGGCGCCCAGCAACCAGCGGCCCGGTAAGAGTTGTTCCGCGGACCGGTATCGGTCCGCGGACCGGCGGTTGGGGACCCCTGATTTAGATGACTGTTTCTTGGTCTTTAGAACTTCTATGAGAGTTGAATGTAAAATAATGCTGCCCACCCAAACCCTTAAATAAAATAGAGATATTTTACTTGCATTTAATTCTTTTTGCATTTCATCTCAATTCACTACACAATTATTCCAGCAGTGGGCAAGCTTTTTAAAGCCATCACAAAAGAATGCCACACTTTGTATCTTTAACAAGGTCCAGACAGTCCTATCCATCACTTCCATCTCTTCATTTGAACCAAACAGATACCCAGAAAGTATTTCTTCAATTCTCCCAAAGGTGCTTTTTCAAGAGGCAACTAGACTTTCTTGTTTTTCCTTGAAAATGTTTCACTTTTCATCCAAGAAGCTTTTTCAGGTCTGAGCTGAAGAAGCTTCTTGGATAAGAAGCAAAATATCTTCAAGCAAAAACAAAAAAGTCCAGTTGCCTATTGCAAAATAATATTTGGGACAACCATGAATGACTGAGAATCTCCATAGACAATTCTGAGAAAAAATGGAAGTCAGACTGTACCAAGCCTGGACTATATGCACAAATCTTCTTATCCTGAAATGTCAATAATGTGACTCACACATTACTCTGAAATACAAAGCTTGACAAAAAAAGAAATCCATTTGAGTGATTCATGGATTGATTTTAATCAGTTCATAATTTTTGTTCACATTAGTTGTTGTCATAGGTTGTCTACTTCCTTCCAGATCACACAAATCAGCTCTTCTTAGTTCATTATCTATCTATCTATCCATCCATCAATTATCTATCTATCATCTATCTATCTATCTATCTATCTATCTATCTATCTATCTATCTATCTATCTATCATCTATCTATTTATCTATCATCTATATATCTATTTGGCACAGTGTCATGCTCCTGTTGGAATCTGATTCCGAGGGGGAGGTCGAGCAGCTGACAGGGAGTGGGAGTGTGGCTCTGGTGGTTGTGGAGGAAACTGGGGAAGGGCACAGTCCGACTGGGCATTCAGAGGAAGACTCAGGCCCACCCCCTCTTCATCCTGGGGCACGCAGGAAGGAACGGAGAAGGGAGCAACATGAGTTATGTGAGTTACAGGGGAGAAAAGGGCCCTGATTCCCTTCATTAGCTGCATCTGGGAAAACAGGATTTAAAAAAGGTGTTCGTGCACAGCACCTTGCTGGAAGCAAAGTGTGCATTATCTTTGTTTGTCAAGTCTTATCTGGGTTCTGGCGTCCTCCCAACTGTGTGTGTTTCGTTATCTTTTGAAGTCTGCAATTTCTTATCCTGCCCTGTCTCATTAATTGCTGCAGCATGGTTTGTGTTGGTTTTTATTTATAATTTATATGTACTTTGGGTTCGGACTGAATTTCTTCCCTTTAAAAACTGTTCTTGGGAGAGTTTTTCTCCAGCCAATGATAACTGGACATTGGGGACCAAGTTGGAGGTATTAAAGGGACTTTACCTACTTTTGTGACTTTGTTGCTTTTGTGCCACGCCCCGGGTTATCACAACAGCGATGCATAGTACTCACACAAACACAGTCATCGCTACAAGGAACTTGCATTTGGCAGTGAATTTCAATTGGATGGACTCCTTTATTACTCAAAATCCAGTCATGCTTCATTGCTTAAAGCACATTCATGAGGGCTTACTGCAGGTTCTAGGAGTTGGAGTCCACAAATCTAAAAGTTTCCAAGTGTGCAAAACATGGTGTCAGCTTTAAAATTCAGCTGTCACATTTCATGGAAGGGGGGGGGAGGAGTTGAAAAGTTCAAGGTTATTCTGTATGTCGTATTAAGAAATTCCAGTTGCAGTTAATTGGTTCTCGTGATTTATGAAGTGTAGAAGTGGGAGGAGAGAAGGGAGGAGAGAAAGTGGATTCTGTGTAAAGCACGAAAATAATTTCACTTTGGGAAATTGCCTTTGACATGCCAGATCTGTTTCTAAATAAATCAATTGGAGAGAGAATGTCTTGGAGTGATTGATATAATGGATACTTTCTGGATGCCTTACAAATGGACTTAAGACAGATAATAAGAAACATGATAACCCCACTTCATAGTTAAATTTCAAAATTTGGATCTAGGTTTCTCATTTGAACCCTCCCCCCTCCCATGCCGCATTGTACCAATGGCATCTTCTATCTAACATGGTATATGTCTATATTTTAATTATTTATTTATTTATTAGCTTTGTTAAGGCTGTCCATATCTAAAAGGAATCTGGGTGGTTTGGAACTTCCCTTTTTTGTCTAAACAGTCAAATAGATCTTTGTTATTGGTGATTTTTTTTGAAATAAACTGATTTCAAACTATGGATTACCAAACTGGCTTCTTAATTTGTTTTAACTACCCTTGACAGTCTGATTAGCATTCAACTGTGGCTGATAGAAATTTGAAAGCAGCTTTCATCTGCTTTTCATAGCTTTATCAAAAGAAAAAGGAAGTGGATCGATTTGGCATATTCCCATTATACTAAGGGCATCTTAGAATAGGCTCTATACATATGTGATCTTGTGCTGTTGTCTGTGTACAGCAACAGAGTTGGTTGCTTGTTTGTCTGTATATTTATTTGTTTTTCTGAATCAGTTGCAACATGTCCTAAATTGCAAAAAAATAAATAAAAAATCTGATGTTTCTATTTGCAATTCTGAAGCTTTAGGAAATGTGGACAAGACATTTTGCATGGTAGATTCTTGACTCAATCAGCTTCTGGCTTTTGGGTATAAACCAGTCTCTTCTTCCATCTTGCAGATGTTCAGCTGCTGTAGTACCTTGGCGGCAGTGTTTCTCCTCCATCATAGCAAAGCTTTGCATCTCCTCTTCCTAAATAGCAACCATTCCTGGATTGGGAGGCCCTACTCACTATCACTCATGCAGTGCATTCTGCATGGGGCTGTCCTTGAAGACTGCTTGGAAAATTGGTCCAGATTGTGGTAGCATATACAGTTCTGGGCACCCCACAATTTACCTATGTTAGTCCAAAGATGTATGAGCTACACTGGGCCCCTGTTTCTTTCCAGGTGAAATTCAAAGCAATAGTTAACACTTTTAAAGCTCTGTATGATGTGGGGGGTCAGGTTATCTATGGGACCACATCTCCCTGAGGTTATTTTTCCATATAAATTGGATAGGGTGGATTTCCTCCAGATTCGCTCTCTTAAATGCCTTCTGGTGGCACCTAGGAATGAAGCCTTTTCCATGGATCTGCCTCCTGATAGAACAGCTCCCCCACCCATCAGTGAAGTTCTCCTTGCCTTTTGGAAAAGGCTGGCTTTTCCCTCAGATACTCAGTTAGGAGGGAAGGTGAACACAGCATTTGTGAATGAATGATAGCAATCCCCGATTGATTGAGAGGGTTTTATTTTTTTGCATTTTGTTACCTATTTATTGTTATCCACCCTGAGTTATTTTAAGGGTGGCCATAGAAATCTTTAAATAAATAAATAAAAAAAGAAGAGTACTGATTAAATACCTTTGTACAATTGGCCAACTGGGAAGGATAATTAATTTTTCCCTAGAATTTGGTTGGTGCTGTTAATCTGCCTTGGTGGCTTGCACAATTTTGTTTGACTGAAATGTATATACATTGTTCAGATGAACTTTATTTCTCAGGCAATATACATGGGAATTAGGGATTTCTCACTCTATTCCCAATTTCATGTGTGACTCACTAGGGACATCTTGTAAGATTGGTTATTTTAACACAACGGCCACACTGCTTCACTAAAGAGCTTGCTTTCCTCTATGTAATATTTACAAGACCAGACTCAGTAGCAAGAAGAAATTGAAATGATGCAAAATACTATAGTTTGATCTATCATTCCGCGGAAGATGAGAACATTTCTGCAATTTGTTAGTTCAAACTTTTCAGCAGGGTTTTTAGCATTCTGACAGTATAATAGGAAATTGGCATGAAGAATGAAGAGGCACATATTGGGAGCAAACTTTTCCAAAGATGCATGATTTGATTAAAATATAGGCTTCACCAAAGATGAAGAGCATACACCCTGAAGAATGTTGGCATTTTTTGTGGCACATTAAACTTGGTGTATCGCAGAATTCCTTTAAAAAATATTTTTATGGATGCTATTTTATACTCACTTATATAACAAAGTAGATATACAGATTAACCAGTTTTGTTACTGTTTATATCATTACATGCCTGGAATCTGATGAAGCAAGCCACAATCTACAAAGCCTTATGCAATAATGAATGTATGATCTGTGAAGATTTGGTTAAAATTGGGCATTTTAATATCATTTAAAAATAATTTCGGGTATCAAGCAGACTAAAATATTACCCCATAAATTTTTCTGAATATTTGTATACATATGTAAAGCATACATACATGTATGTAAAGCATACATTGAATTGTTAATTTATTATTTTTCCTCTGATATTGTAGTTTGATATATGCATTTATCCTTTCCAACATGGGGAAAGCATTCAACCACATCACTTTCCTATTTCACGTCCTAGATAGTGCAATCCAGATGCAGAGATTTATGAATTCATCTTTCGTCCTTAGGCAGGCTCATCTCCCATTGTCATTGAAAACTGTGCCTCTTGAATAGCCTGGGCTACACTTCTGTGATTCCTTATTTCTGTGATACTAAATATGAAATAATGTAATTGCAATTCACGCTGAACTGAACCTTTCTCCTCCTTCTTGTTCTGTCATATGTGGGATGGGGAAAAATTAAGAGTTCACCAAAAAAAGATGAAAAAAGAAAGAGATTTGGAAGAAATGTCACATTGTAGTGAGGCTTGCCTTACAAGTTATCAAGGAGAGCTCTCTCTCTCTCTCTCTCTCTTCCTCCCTCTCCCTCTCCCTCCCTCCCTCCCCCCTCCTTTTAAAATATCTAGGGCCTTCTCATAGAAGTACAGGCATTTATCTGATAGGTTTGCAATTTTTCTGGAATGCCCATGTGAACAACACTCTTTACTGTAGTTATGTGGTTATTTCTTTGAGACTGTGTGGGAATTTTAAAAACTAAAAGAAGATAACCTCTTGGACACCTTGGGAACACTTGTGCTTTCAATTCTAGGCTAATGTAATTTTTATATTTGTATCTGTTTCTGTTTCTATATCTTTATCTATATATCTACATCCAGGGGTGGGATTCTACCAGTTCGGACCGGTTCTATAGAACTGGTTGTTATGATTCTGCGCAGTTTGGAGAACTGGCAAAACACCCCTCCAGCAGGCTTCCGTGAGGCCCAGAAGGCCCCAAAACAGAGTGAAGGGGGCTGCTGCATGCCCCCCCCCCCCGGCTCCATTTTTTCCTTCCTGAGCCCCAGGGAAGCCTTCTGGGAGCAAACCTCCCCACCAGGAGGCTTCCCTGAACCCTAGAAGGCCCAAAAAATGTGTGTGTGTGTGTGTTGCAAAAAAATCACTCCCACCCAGTCACATGGCCATGCCCACAGAACTGGTTGTTAAAAAAAATGAATCCTACCCCCGTCTACATCTACATCTACAAATCTGTTAAATTTTGCCCATGAAAGAGGCAGAGAATAAATGTTTCACAAGGAATGAAGAGTTTCTCAAGTAGGAGATCGGTGCTGACCCAGCACTAGTTGCAATTAGTTATCAGAGTGCTATCATTTATTTCACATAAAGAAGAATGGTTGTTGTTCTATTTTACCAAGATATTATAAGGACAAAATGGGATGATGACAATTAAGTGCACTGTAAAATATTTCTGAAAATCAGTAAAAAAAAAAAAAATCTTTCAAAAATATGCATATTTTGGGTGCTTTTAACTTTCCGCATATCTAAGTTCTTCCTTTCCCCCTTTTTCCTTATTTCCTTGATTAGCTTGATTAGCTTACTGACTTCCTTAGCTGAAACATACCTCAGTAACTACTTTCCCTTCGACATACATTACACATGTACATTTCTAATACGAAGCACATTATTTTCTCCTGGTAAAGATTTTTTATGTTAACACATGAGAAAAAGATAGAACAATATCTCAAGGTGGGGGGACATGACAGTTGATGTTTTGAGGGTTTTAAAGGGGCAAATATGTTCTGCAATTTTTCATAAGTTTGGAAGCCTGTGTTATTTTGTTCCAGAAGGGAAGTTTTATATTCATGTTGAAAAGAGAGATTGATCAAGTGGACCCACAATCACCATCTTCCTATTTCCTAGCCGAGGGCTTCCTTCTGTATGCCAAGACCACTTCTTCATATTTGTCAGAGCTTCACCCTGGGCTCAATAATAAATCTCTTCACTAGGAATTCAAAGCCTCATTTGGGAATTACTAGCAAAGAGTCAAGGACAAATTTCAGATAGATACATTGCAGTTATTGCAGATGTGAGAATGCTTAATAATTAAGATCATCTTGATTGCAATATCAAGTAATAAAGTCCTTTACTTATAACAGCCCCAGGTTTTAAATTTTGTCTGTTCATTCCATCCTCAGCCTTAGATGTGGAAAGCACCTGCTGTGTTGCGATAATGGTTTTCATACTTTTTCAGCTTTAGTCCTGACAAGGCTGGCTCTGAATCTCTGTAATGGGCTGTACGAATAACCTTGAGGACAGAGGAAAACCTGGGGCTAGATACTTTGATTTTTTTTGGGTGGGGGGAGGCACTCTTTTCTGTTGATCTCAACATGGAAGAGGAGAAAGGGATAATAATTAGTGGTTTTGATTAGTTGGGTAAATCTCCCTGTCATGTCTATCACTATTGGTACAACCATTGATTTCTTCCTCCACAATTGTTTAACTTCATTTTGCAAACCACAATGTTTTATTAATTTTTCTAGCTGTTTTTCTTTAATTCATGCATGACCTGGTATTGTAATATCAATGAACCAGACTTTTTTTCTTTTCCACAATAGTGATGTCAGGTGTGTCTCTTTGGCCAGATGTCTGTCTGTTTGGCTCTGAAGGTTTCACAGGATCCTGACCTCTTCATTTTCAAGAAATTTGTCAACTTGGTGTTCCCAGTTATTTTTGCTGCATTCGAACCCAAACTTCCAACAAAGCGTCCAACGTATGATTTTGGCAACTCAATCATGATGTTGCAGATAATCAGTCTATGAAACTTTTCTGTGGCTACTGAAAAGGTGACCCAGTGTTTCATCTTTTTCATTGCATAAGCAACATGTCAGCGTTCCAACAAATCTCCATTCCAATCAGTAACTCCGAGTCAAGCATTATCTCAAAAGTACCTTTATTAGAATAGCACCTGGCACATCTGTGGAATCTCGAAACTAAAGTTTCCCGGACTTCCCACAATCCATCCCCTTTTCTCCCACCATTACATCACATGGATCAATCACTATCTGTCTCAGTGTAAGATCCGTTTTCTCTGCTATGCCACACTTAATAACCTTGAACTAAGAAAAGTATTTTATTTTGGCTAATTAGAACTACTCAAATGAAAATCACCCCCCTCCCACTTTCTCAAGCTATGAAGCGTTGAATGTGGTTTCCAAAGCTGACACAACATTTGCTGTTGTTACTGATACGTTGAATTGTTACTCTCATGGAATTAGTATGCAAGGCTTGTTCTTGAGCAGAAAAAATGAACCTTTCAGTTTCTTTTTTCAGCACTCCTGATCTCAATCAGCTCCATGTTTGCTGCCTTTCCTTCAATGTCCTCCTTGTTCATGTAGAGCCTGGGGAAAGGAAGTGCAAGAGAAAAATAAGTGGCTATAAACATGTACTGATGATGTTACTTAGTTGGGTAATGAAATGTCAGCAAGAAAACAACCAAGTTCAGAGAGCACCAGGATCCCACTATGTAGCTTCTCAATCTGATTGAAACTGAATGCATTTTCTTCACCCTTTCGTTAAATTTATTATAGCTGTGATTAACAGTAGTTGCTTTCTCATTACCTAGAACAGGGGTGTCAAACTGGATTTCTCCGAAGGCTGGATCAGCATTTCAGCATTGTAGTTCTCTGCAGGCTGGCAGCGGGGGTAGGGTGGGGGTAACAGTGGAGGGGCAGGACAGATGCCTCATGCAGCACCCTGCCGGCCAAAACACAGCCCCCCTGAGCCTCATTTTCACCCCCCTGACCTCCTGTAGCACTCTTCCAGCCTGTTTTTTGGCCCATTTTAGGGTCTGTTTTTCAGCCTATTTTGGGAGGCATTTTTTTTGGTCCATTTACAGCCCAGTTTTCAGCCCATTTTCAGCCATCAGAGTGCTGCAGGAGGCCATGAAGGGTCAAACCAAGGTGCAGGGGGCTGCATGCAGCCTGTTTTAGCTACCAGAGGCACTGTGGGTCAATCTTTTGATATTTCCAGGCTGGCCCCACAGGCCATATTTAAGCACTCCTGACCTAGAAGTGCTGGAGGGGACCTGGAGGGGGCTGGAGGGGACCTTGAAGGTCTTCAAGTCAAACACTTTACCCAATGCAGGAATTCTTATACCATCCTGGACAAATGGACGTCCAATCTTTTCTTGAAAACCTCCAGCGTTGGAGCACCCACCACTCTGGAAGACAAGCTATTCCACTGAGTAATTGCTCTCATTGTCAGGAAATTTCTCCTTAATTCCAGATAGGATCTCTCTTTAACAAGCTTCTATCTGTTGCTTCTTGTCCTGCCTTCAGTTGCTTGTAATTAATAATTAAACCCCTCAGCTCTTAAGACTGCCGCTCAAGGACTGGAAGGTAGTTATCAGGTCACCCCTAGTCCTTCTCTTTATTAGGCTAGACATATTTAGTTCCCTTAACCAATCATTGTATGATTAGTCATCACACCTCTTATCAACTTAGTTGCTCTTCTCTGTATTATTTTTAGGTTCTCAGCATCCTTTTTTGTATCATGGCAACCAGAACTGGACACAGTATTCCATGTGTGGACTCGCTAGTGAGGTATAAAGTAGTACTATCACTTATAATCTTGATGCCATCCTCTTCTTGATGCAGCCTAGAACTGCATCAGCTTTTTGGAGGGGGCAGTTGTAGCACATTGCTGGCTCATAGTTAAGTGGTGGACCCTAGATCCCTCCCACAGTTGCTGCTATCAAGCTATGTAGTGCCTATTATACCCCTGTGCATTTGTTTTTTTCCAGCAAATTTGATGAGGTCCCCTTTGATGTCATCATCTAGCTTGTTGATAAAGATGTTGAAGAGCCCAGGACAGAACCTTGAGGCACTCACTGCATGCTTCTCTCCAGGTAGTTGTAATTTCATTGAGGGCTACATACTGAGCATGGTTGTTCAGTCAATTGTGAATCCATGTGATGGTGATAACTATTTATCCCACATGGTTTTATCTTATCAAGATATAGGCTGTGGTCTACTTTGTCAAATGCCTTATTGAAGTCTACATATACTATAGCTACAGCATTTCCTTGATCCACTAATTTAGTCCACTAATTAAGTCACTAATTTAATCACATTTCCTTATTTATATAGTATTTGTGTTTTCCTTGTTCTTTTTCCAGCTGGATGTTTCTTACCCAGAATGTGTTCTTCCTCTTGGGCAGGCCCTGGCAAAATAACTAGTACTCGTAAAGCTAAACTTAAGTAGAAATAAGTCACTTTCATTTTAAAATGAAAATAATTAATATGTTAAGTTAAAATTATACTCACTGTCTTGACTTTCTCTAATTTTGTTTTTCAAGGATATGTTTTTTTTAGCTAGTTTTGAGACTTCACTGGCGAGAAAGTCATTTTCCTCTTCCAACTAAGATGAAGAAATTTCAAGAAGGATTCATCAATCATATAATATAAATAAGCCGAAAAAAAGAGAAGCTTAAAATAGGGGAGCAAGGAAAATAAATTACTTACCTCTATGATTAAGGCGTTTTTTTCGGCCATTTTCTCACGGTACTTTTCCATTATTTCCTGCATTTCCAGTTGCTCTGTATTTTTGTGGAAAAACATTTGTTCTATTACACAATATTCATGAAAGACAGTCCATATTAAGCCACTAATGACACAGAAATTCAAGGCACTCTTTATTAATGGCACAGTTCATTTAAAATGCAATGTGGTTGGTTACTCACCTTGTTGTCTTTGGTATTTTTGCAGACAATACTGCCAAAAGAAGACAAAGAGGTAAATTAAGCTCATTATTGAAATATAGATCAAAGTGCTATTAAAGAAAGAACTACAAGACCCAGAATGCTGTCCTGTCCTTAATCCTTTTCCAAGCGATGCTTACCCAACTTTTAACACTTCTTCATTGAACTTTACAGAGATTGATAATAATGGAAAGAGCTTTATTTTTTAGCTGGAGTCATATCCAGCTGCAATATACTTTAGCTGCTTTGTTCTAAAGCACTATGCAGTAGTTCTGGAAAAATGCTTGGGCTATAAAGCCACATTTTGAAAAGGAAGGTAACTACATCAATCTATTATCAATCTTACATTGTAACTTCTTCATATCCTGGTTTTCAAAGTAATTTATGTATGTTTTCTCTAAGCAAAATGTTAATATTTGTAGTTGGGACAAAGTAGGGCAAATTTAGATTTTTAGCAGAAATCCTTAAAAACAAATGAAGCTGCTTAGAATAATTACTTTGCTCTATTTGTAAAATTTTGTTAGGAATACAAAAATTATCCTCTAGCTCCAAATAGATCTTTTAAAACTATATTAATCTTGCATATAAGCTATATAATTCTTCAAGAAACTATTTTATCTCAATTGGAATTTGGAAAGAAGTATATTAAAATTTGATTTGAATTCTTAATATATACACATTTCTGGCAATGTTGCTGCTTGGAAATAATCATAGGACAGGTTAACAAAAAACCCTTGGATATACATTAGTGAACAGGGTTCACTTTTACCTGCTCTGCCTTTACAGCTAGTAGCACATAATAAACTCTTTTCTGCAAAGTTAAATCAGGCTGATATGATAGCAGCTGAAACTGAATTTGCTTGGGATTCTTTTTTTATTTGTTCATTTATGTGGGAGGGATAGAAATGTGAGGGAAAAATAGTAGATTTCCATAGGCTACACAATTTGCCAGATTGTATCCGTACTTTTTAAAATAGCATGAAGACCTTCACTAACCACTGTTTTAACCACTGCTAAGCAACAATCCTCATGACATCACCTGAATTTTGCCTCTAGCCAGCTGCAGGAACAGCTGAAGTTACCTTTAGTTGCTCTGCTATTAAAATGATGTTATAATGACACTCTTCTTCCAATATAAACACTGCTCTACAAGCAATTGGCAGTGTCTCTGTGATAGTGTTGATGACAGCATGGTCAGAGACTAGGATCCTCCCATCTCTAAATTAATATAAGGTGACTCTGGGACTCCTGACCAATAAATGTATGGATTTTATGCAGCTGTTTATAAATTGTGAAAAAGTCATATGAAGTCAGTAGTAAAAAGTACAATTAAGTCAATCAGTCTGAGCCAGCTTCTATCCATCTTTCCTCTGATATGGTTCTTAGCAAATTATCATATAAGATATTGATACATGTACTGTTCTGGTTCCACTGTTGTATGTAGTGATGTTAAACTGAAATATGTTTTTTGGATATAGGATTCAATCTCAGCTTGTTCATTTAGATCAGGGGTGTCAAACTTGCATTGTCACGGCATTGTGACGTGATGTATAATGACTTCGCTAAACTGGGCTTGAGCATGGCCAGTGTGTGAAGCATCCAGCCTGTGGGCCACAAATTTGACAGCCCTGATTTAGAGCCTAATAGCCAGTGGTGGGCTGCTGCTGGTTCGGACCAGTTCTAGAGAACCGGTAGTTCCATCCGTCCCAGTTGAACCAATACTTGCTCTCAACTTCAAAGCCTTGTAATCCATCCAGTATACTTTGCTTAATAATACTGAAGGCCCCTAGAAATGTCACCCACCAGGGGCAACCAATGCAGTTTCTGACCAGTCTTGAGTCCCACTACTGATTCAACAATTTCCCTAAAGAAAGTTGCTAAATAAGTAGATAGAGAACATGGCTAGACTATATATGATAAAACTGATATAATGTGCTCATGAGCACATAACATCACAACAGACTTTCCCAAACCCTTCTTCTTGACTCTATGCAGGCAGTAGATGTGATGTGCCACATCACCATGGCCATGAGGATCAATACCAAGGTTTGACAGGCTAATATTTGTTTCTGCCATCTTCTTTCCCAATTCAAAGTCCCTTTTCCATTCCATAGTCAATTATTCTGGACTGAAAGGCTGCCTTTCAGGCTTTTTCTTGCTTTTTCTTCTCAGGTATTTTGTTAGTGGAGAGGGAACTTTAAACTTTTGTTCAGTGGTCAGTGATGTAAACAAATGGGTTGTTGTCATAGGAGCAGGTATATGACGGAGGGGACAGCATCCAAGCATAGGAAGGGGTGTTTGCCACTACTTTCGGCCATCCAACTGGTGAATTGAAAAAGGACACACTGAACCTTCTCCAGTGCTAAAAAGGGATATGGGATAGTGGAGCAACAATGTCACTAATTGTTGTCTGCTGGATGCTTCATCCCTATGGCCATTAACCACGACTAATGACCAATGCTTTTTAGCACATAATGGCAATAGAACATAAGATATTTGTTTACTTATTGTATCTTAGAACTGCCCATCTCTCTCGCAAAGGGACTAATGGAACTATACAAATGAAATGTTAAAAACACAAGCACCATATATAAAATTAAAAAGAGGCAAGCAATATTAAAAATTAATTAGGAACAGGGATTTGAAGGTTCTAACCAGCTCCACGACTGTGTGTTTTCTATGCACCTCAAGCAAAGCCACAGAGCCATGTTCCCCAGCCTTTCTGAAAGGCTGTTGCTGTGAATATGTTTAAATTGAAGATATTAATACAATTCACCAAGAAAGTGCCTAAAAGAAGATGTGCAAATATTTTAAAAATATTCAGGTTCAAAAGATATTTTAAAAATTACTTTAAAACAATTTTTGCTTGTTCCAAGATTCTTTTTATTCTTGTTTTATTTCATTATTACCTCTTTCAATCCTAAATCCTATAGTCAGACATGCATATGACAAATAAATAAAACAGAGGATCTCTTACCTCAAACAGGGCTTTCCCTGCAAAATACAAGAACGTCTCCATGAGAAATTCAATGTACTTAACTCAACTAAGCAAATATATTAAATATAATAAAGAACCAATAAATAAACAGTATTGTAAACTAAACTAAACAAACAGCTGTGATACTAAAACAAACAAACAAATACTGTAAAGTAAAGGAGTAAGGCAAAACCAAATCTAAGCTTCCAGTCCTTGATGAGTAAGGAGTGGTACACTCGCCTACACAGAAAAAAAAAAAACTGTGTAAATAGCTTTTTCTCAGCCAACCAACCAGTTTTATTTACTTCTGCTTTGTGAGGTCATGCCCCTGTCAGCACTACAGTGTTATGAGGCATGATGTCACAAAGGAAAAGCAAAGAAAACTGATTCGCTAAACGCATGCCAATCAGAATTTTATCTGTTTTTCAATATTGGTAGAAATTAAGTACAAAATTTTGCTGATGTATTTGGTGGAATTGAGAGTGAAAAAGTGGTGCAGTGCTAAATGGAAACTGGAAATATTTATGTGCTCGGGAGAGTAAATTGCAGTATGGCTCTTGCTCCACCAAAGTTCAAGACAAACACAGTATTTGAATTTAGCCATTCAGCAACAGCCCTTTATATTCTGTCCTGAACTGTTGGTATACATACTGCAGCACTACACGTAGCCTTGATTTTCACCTTTGCTTTTAATGTATTCAAGTTTTAATGTAGATATATATTTTTATGTCTTTAAGTCACCCAGAGTTACCTTATGGTAAGATGGCTGGCCAAAGTAAGTAAATAAATTGCATAACCATTATTATTTGGATACAGTGTACTTTTTCTTACTGTTTTTCTTTCCATAGCAGAACCTTTGTGATGCCCTGAATAAATGACAGAAAGTTTATTACAGTTAGAGAGAGCGTGTGAATTGAGCATTTAAACAGAAAGCACAAATTCATGGTATGGGACTGGGCTATTTGAGGGACTGTCTTTTCTGCTGATACCAGCCAGCCCCATCAATCTCACAGAGAATGTGTGCTGTGGGTAACTTCAGCTATGGATCCACATTTGGTAAGTCACAGGACACATGACTTCTCTGTTGTGGTGCCCTCCCTATGGAATGTTCTTTGCAAAATTAAGTTGGCCCTATCCTTTTTGATGTTCCATAAGCCCTTAAGAACTGTTCGGTGACCAAGATCAAGTGTGATGGAATGTGTACCTGAAGGAGCAGTGTGAGAGAGTTTTCTCAGAAAGAGATGTGGATCAAGAAATTGCTCAGCCCCAAGCTGGAGTAAGAAAGAGATTCAGTATAGCTTGAATTCACATAAGACTCTCTCAGGATATGTGTAACAGTTTATGAGGTTATAGTAATAGCAATAGCACTTGGACTTATATACTGCTTTATAGTGCTTTACAGCCCTCTCAAACCAGTTTACAGAGTCAGCATATTGTCCCCAACAATTTGGTTCCTCATTTTACCCACCTTGGAAAGATGGAAGGCCGAGTCAACCTTGAGCCTGGTGGGATTTGAATTGCCAAATTGTAGGCAGCTGGCTGCAGAAGTAGCTTGCAGTACTGCACTTTAACCACTGTGCCACAAAGGCTCAATTATAGCTAGAATTTGACAAGATTCTGTCATTTAGGTGTGAGCAAACAAAAGATTGGACTCAATTAGATTTATCTGTGCCATTTCTGGTTTTGGGCCTAACATTTCCTTCAACTAGGGAATTCTAGTTTTTAAAGACATTTATTATTATGTTATTTTATATTTGTATTTGCTATTTTGCCCTCCCTAGTTTTTTGAGAGGGTAACAATGAGGGATGGGAGGGATAATTTCAGACTTGAATGATTCTGTTAACATAGCTTAAAAAGAGCCATGATACAGTGGTTAGAATGCAGAATTGCAGGCTATTTCTCCTGACTGCCAGCAGTTTGATTCTCACTGGCTCAAAGATTGTTGTTGTTGTTTTAGATTTAATCTTCAATTTGATTTATAGTCTAGGACTGGTAAAAATGTAACAGTTCAAGTCCTAACGAAGGACCTAAGAGCTGTTAAGGTAGCATTTAAGTATGTAGGCAGTTCCAAGTTGGGTTTTTTTTTTTTTTTTTTTTGCAAAGTCAGGATATTCAGGTCTAATAAATTCAAAATTTCCACGTAGTTAGGCAGCCCTTTGGGTATTGCTCCAAAGGTTCCTATTACTATTGGTGCAACCACTGATTTATTTCTCCACAATCACTCAACTTCAATTTGCAAATCATGATATTTTGTTATTTTTCTAGCTCTTATTATTATTAATTTAATAATTATTAAATTATTTTAATTATTATGGTTAATCTTCAGTTCGATTCACAGTCTGGGCCTGGTAAAAACTTAATAGTTCAAGTCCTAACCAAGGACCTAAGACCTGTCAAGGTAACGTCTGAGTATATAGGCAGTTCTGAGCAGGGTGGTTTTTTGAAAAACCAGGATATTCGGGTCTAATAAAGTCAAAATTTCCATGTAGTTATATGATGGTGATGACGATTCATCACTCAGTCAGCCAGATGTTCAAACTGAGTTTGGCATTTTTGTCTACCTATTGAGTCCTTACCAGGGACCTGGGATAGGCAGATCTGGATGTTTGATAGAGTTATAGATATAATCGCAGGATGGAAGCTGTTCCCAGTAAAGCTGCCTTTTGCAATTGACTGATGGTGAATTTGTCAATGCCAATGATGTTGTTATTGTTCTTGCTGTTGTTGCTGATCATCACACACAACCATCACTGGTTGTTCAGACTGAGTTTAGGGTTAGGGTTAGGGTAACTCTACTGAGTCCTTACGAAGGACCTGAGATAGGCAGATCTAGATGTTTGATGGTGTTGTTGTTGTTGTTGTTGTTGTTGTTCTTAGTTGCCCAACTGCCAGGGACTCTGTGTCTTATATTTTTAGAATTTTCACAGGTTTTATGTTTCATAGTTCTTGGCTTTGGGCAAGAAACCCAAAAGAGCTTTTTTTTAAAAAAAAATTCAACATTTGGATTAAGGAGATAAGTCTTTGGGAAAATAGCTTAGAATTCTCCAGATGGAAAGTTCATAGGAACTGCTAGCAGCTTGCAATAATTTTTTATTTGATGGAAAAGAGTCCCTCAGTGTCACTTCATTCCTATGAAACATCTATGGCCACATATTTAGAAACTGTTCAATTGACCTGATGCTTTGGGATATGCGTTTTTTAGAATATCTGACACATATTTGTTCTCTTTCAAATATACTTTTGCCATCATGGTTGTCTCATACTGATCCATGACAAGTTAGCAGATCAGATCAATTCATTCAAAGAAGTGTTTCACAAGATTTTTGTTTTTTTAAATTAAATATACAGCAAAATGGAAAGGCAATGCAAGAAAATGTTATGCTTTACCATTCCCATCACTTGCCTTATGGCTTTTACTGATTGGTAAAACTTGTGATGCTACTGAAGACAACAACAGCAACAAACAATCCATTAAGTAAGTTAGTTCAGTAGCTACTGAGAAAAGTCTTTGATTTTTCATACAGAATCTGGGAATTAAGTAAATATGGAATATTTATTATTTATGGAAGAAAATATTCTGCTAGTTCAGAAGAAACCTTACTACAAAAGTGAGGGAAGAGTTGTTCAGGATAACTAATTATGAATTTAAATTCTGCACAAATGACTTCACAAAATCTCTAGTTGCTTTTCCTGGATCACAATGGAAAAAACTATAGAAATGAATCTAATAAACTTTCCAAATACCTCATGGTTGGAGCTCCCCATTAGTGCTAATAGTATCTTTTCTACTTTTCTGTATGAAGCATTGACTTGACCATTATTTTATATTTCCACAGAGATTAGGTTTGAGAAAACTTTGCAACTTGGGATTCTTTTTTCAGTACTGCTGAAAAAAAAGAAAGGAAGAAAAAGAAAGTTTAAAAAATAACCTTAGATAATATCATCTTAGTTCTAGATTCATAGAAGCTTGGAATGTAAGGAAGGTACTTCAGAGAACGTCTAACCCAGTACAGGTATTCACTACTATAGCATCGCCAACAGATGCTGCAACCGTCCAACCTCAGTTTAAAAACCTCCACTAAAAGTTAATCCACAGAAATCAGAGACAGTTTGTTCCATTGCTGAATAGTTCTTACTGCTAGGTAATTTTCTTGTTATCCAACCAAAATTTACCTATTATTTTTTTCTGTCTTCTGGAACAATTCTGAATAGTTCTGCCCCATTTTCTTCGTGAAGCTCTTCAAATAATTAAAGATACTTATTACATCTTATCTCTTCTTTTTTCCAATCTGAACATACACAGTACCTCCAAACATTATTTGAAAGTTTCTTTCTAGGGCTCATAACGTTTTTGCTGGTTTCTTCAGTTTATCAATATAGCCTGACCAAGCAGAATAAAGAACAATGGCATATCTTAATTTCAACACTTTCTTTTGTTGATGTAGCGTACAATTGCATTTGCTTTTTTTTCTTTTTCTTTTTCTGTTTTGTAATTACATTAGACTGCTTATGTACTGATTATGATCCATCAAGACAACTAGATACCGCTACTGAGTAGGGTTATTTCAATCTTATACTCATATCTTTAATTTTTTTTTATACAGCTGGAAAACTTTGCATCTCTTCTTGTTAAAATTCATGAATCTAGGTTTATCCCACTGTTCAGCTTGTCAAGATATTCCTAAATTTTCATCTGTCCTCTAAAGTATGTGCTATCTCCCTATCTTTTATAATTTGCAAATTTGATGATGTTTTAGACCCTCATCTAAGTCTTGATTCTCTTTGGTATGCATGTATGAATGTATGTGTGTGTGTATCTATCTATCTATCTATCTATCTATCTATCTATCTATCTATCTATCTATCTATCTATCTATCTATCTATCTATTATTTATCACCCACTATTATTTTTAAAATAATTCAAGGATGCAAACGTATCCAACACATCTTCCTCCTCCTATTTTTCCCACAACAACCACCCTGTGTAGTGGGTTGGGCTGAGTGAGAGACAGTGAGTGGCCCAAAGTCACCCATCTAAATTTCATAGCTAAGGCAGGATTATGGTCTTCTGCTTTCTAGCCTGATTCCTTGATCACTAAGGAGAAAGTCTCAAGATTTCAAGATTTTGTAATTAGAGTAGTTGTAAAAGTTGATATTGAAAACACTGATCATATAAAAACTTGGTAGCCCATCAGAACTTGGTGTTTTCCCTGTTTTAAACTTCTCTATAGCATTTGATGTTTTGAACTCATATTTTGAAATTATGAGTTACTGGGTCACTCATTATTTGTTTCTGGGATTGTGAAAGTTCTGATAAGCTCTGTTTTATCTATTTTCTCTGTAAGATTAAGTTTAAAGCCCACTGGATCTGGTTTGCCAGGCACTGTCATGACCCAAGTCTCCTGGGAAAGGCAGGCTTTGATGCTCTGCTATTCCATGAAAAATGATCCTAAAACAGCTGGTAACGCTCCACCCACAACATTCCCAAAGGCAACCACTCATAGTCAACATAGTCCCACAAACAAAAGCCAAGAGTCAACAGAGCTAATTCATAAAGGCAGTGAGGAAGTCCAAAAACAAGGTGCAAGTCCACAAGGCAAGGTTCATAAGTCATACACAAGGTTCAAGGTCCACAAGGCAAGGACCAGAGTCCACAAGGGAGGTTCAGAAACATGATTCAAAGCAGAATTTTTCCAAGGCCAGGGAAGTGCATGCCAAAGCAAAACAATTGTTCCTGATGAAGACACCCTCCCCTGGCCTCTGCTTAAATCAACTCAAGCCAGATGTTCCTTGTAAGGAGGTGGGGTGGCCTCCTTACCAGCAGCCTCACATACGCCTTTTGAGCCTCCCTCTGCTCCACTCTACATGCCCTCAAATCAAGGCAGCTGTTCCTCATCAGAGGGGATCATCTGCTGCCTCTAATCACCACTTCCTGTCTGCAGCTGATCATTCCCTGTGTTTATGAGGGCAGGCAGCTCCCTGTCTGGTTGACCACCTTCCCCAATGCCAGAGGTCTGGGACAGCATTGTCCTCAGTCGCTGGACTCTCCAGACATTCCAGGGGAGATGTGCCATCCCCATCAGATGGTCCCAGTTCCAAGTCATCCTCCTGCGAATTGAGATCTGATGGGGCCATGACAGGCACATTCCAGATCATTCTTCCCACTTTTTGTGAGGTATATCCCTCATGCCAGATGATCTTGAAAATGTCTGCCATTAGTAAAGAATCTAAACCATTCTTATAAGTGTAATCTAGATAGCCATTTGTTCACTTACACTATTATTCTCTCTCCTTCTGAGTCATTATCTCTGACAGGAAGACCTGAACAAAACATCATCTCTGCCTCCAGCTTTTTCACTCTCCTGCCCTGTGCTTTTTAATCCCTTGCAGTTCTCAAGGCCATGTTTGGCTGTGTCATTTATTTTGTGTGGATTAGTGGAAACAGATATCTGTCAATGCGTTTAAAGAGTCTTGGTAGTCTTTCCATCACATCCTAAATATGTGCCCCAGGATGGCATTAAGTTTCTCTTGATAGATTGTCTGGACAACAGATTGCTGCTTTGATCCCTCTCAGTAGGAGTCTCCAATCACCACCACCCATCACAGTGTTCTGTTCAAATTAACTCTGGAGATTTGTTTACTGATTAATTTGCAGTGTTTTACATGCCACCCAGGAACAAAAAGCTTGCAGTAACAGTTAAAAGGATATCCACACTTTTACACTGAAAGTATAATGCAATGTAAATACTAAGTAATCGGGGTAAATATAACCAGATTAATAACTTAAATCAATATTAATCATTTTGCATAAATATGAGGATTATGCTTACCAGCATAGTATTAAGAATTTGATAATACAGCAGGGGCGATTTTCAGGCCTGGAGAAATGTTGTTTGGAAAATAAAAAATGGGTTCATAAAATGATTGGGTTTTTTTCCTGTTTGTTTTCAGTTGTAATTCTATGATCATAAGTTACAATTTGTACTTACATTTTGTGTTTGTTTTTCTTTTTTATGGTTCTGGTTTGATCTGCAATAAATAATAATAAATGATTGCAAAGGTCAGAGAGAGGCTGTATATAACACAATAATTCATTTTATTTAAACACTGTTCTACCAATGCATATCTTCATATAAATCCATAGCATAGTGAGTGGCTTCAAACAAAACTCATTTTAAATTTGTTCCATTAAATATACCACACATATTAAAAAGGGATGAGATTTTGATCATCTGGTTATGCTCACCATTTGGAAGCCAGTTATTCTCCCCGAGGATGTCCCTGCTGATGGTAAAACTGTATAAAGTTAAAAAAAATACTGATCTTCAGTAATACCTAAATCCATAATTTAAACTGTTTTAGTAGATAGCCATAGTCATGGGGAAAATATAAGACTTTAATTGAATGAATTGCTCTAAAATATTTATTGAGCTGTATAAATGAGGCAATCAATACATTCTTTAAAAAAAAATGTTATCTTAATGCAAGTCATTTAATCTTTCCTGAAAGAAAAGAAGAGCACCTGCCTCCTGTTCTTCTCTTTAAGGAAGCATTTTATTTTTATTTTTTTGGACAAATTTTATTGATTTTTAAAGACATACAAAACATAGATACACAGAAACACAAAACATAAAAGCATAAAAAATCTCTTTTCTGAAGGTTGCTTAGTCCCGGGTTAAAACTCTTGATACAGACACAAATTCATATTCATATTCATTTTATATACCATTCCATATCTTGTTAGCATTTTCAATTCTCTATATAACTTCTCCTCTTTTAAATTTTCTCAATTTTGTTTTATTTATCTCCTCTCAATTCGAATCATAATATTTATTATTCTTTGTCTGTTCTATTTCCAGCTATCCATTTATCTTTCTTCTTTGAAAAAAACCCTCTCCTGTACACTAAATGGAGTATGATGCCTTTATCTCTTTCCCCTATATTTATAATACTTAATATAAAACACATAACTTACATTGGGATTCTGTCTGGTACATTCTAAAATTATACAGTATTATCAAAACCAATACAAATCGATTCATTAATATTGATATTCATTTATGTCTTAAACATTTAACACATTATTTTTCAGTTAAATTTAAGGAAGCATTTTAGACATCAGATTTAATAAAGCCTAATAACAAGTTGTTTTTGTTCCCTTTATCAAAGCTTTACTTGCATTAATTAAGGTTCCGAACTTCTCAACACGTATATGCGTGCAGATAAATGCTGTAGCTTTACTGGGATGTGAAATTGACAAAAAGAACATAGAGTGATCCACGCACCCTCAAATGCACATCACAATCTTCTTGAGCACAACTTCCTCCTGAGGGGCAGTTGCCTGGAACATTGGACAGAACTGTACAAAGGCAGTCCAAAGGTGCAAGATGAATTATAGTGCAGAAGTCCAAGAGAGGCAGGTTTTCAAAAGGTGAACAGACAAAATTCCAGATAACATGGTTGTTCCCATTAATGTAGTCCCCACCAGATAGAAGTAATCACTGGTGAGCACAGCCTTGCCTCATGAACAAATCCTGCAGACCATCTCCATTCTGCCCTTGCTCAACACTTCATGGTTTAGGATTAGGAAGAGACCCCAGATCAGGCCCAAAGAGCCTCGGTGGTGCAGCGGTTAGAGTGCAATACTGCAAGCTACTGCAAATTGGCAGATCGAATCCCACCAGGCTTAAGGCTGACTCAGCCTTTCATCCTTCCGAGGTGGGTAAATGAGGACCCAAATAGTTGGGGGCAATATGTGATTCTGTAAACCGCTTTGAGAGGGCTATTAAAGCGGTATATAAGTCTAAGTGCTATTGCTATTATCCTCTGCTGCTTCCAGCTCTTCTGGGTGCTTTGTACTCAAATCAACCTCAGGTATTTCTCTGATGCTCTCTGATGCACTGCTGTTCCAAAGCCATCTGATGTAACTTCCTAGGTCTTTCCAAACCCCCTGGAGTTAGAAATGGCCTTGACTTGTCATTTTGTGACTTCTCAGGAAATGTCCTAAGCAGCAAAAGTCTAAAATCCAAAACCACTAACCATAATTTTAAGCAAGAGAATGGTACTGCTTAACTTATTGACAGGTTAATAAATCCACATTTGCTTATTTTGTTTATATAAATTATTTTGTTTATTTGTTTATATAAACCCACATTTGCCTATTCTATGATGGTAATATGCAGCACTGGAGAAATAAGAATGAGGTTACCAGATAAAGTAAGTGTGAGTTCTTACTGCATTAGATAGGATTATACAGGCTATAGAGATGTAGGATGAAGAAGCTAGAGAACCAGTAATATGGCGACATTTGCAAATCTACTTATTTCTCATGTCACATGATCTTGATTGAATTCTATCTCTGGCCACCATATTTGTAGCATATCACCATAGCAAAGCTATTGATGGTCATGCCTCATTTTAGGCACAGGACATTGTCTGTCTGTCTGGTCTATCTATCTGTCTAAGCCTAAATTCAGTCCTTGGTTTGGCTCTCCTGGACATGTATAGCTAGGCAGAACCAGAGTGAAAGAGTTATCACTTGTAGTCCTGCTGATTACAAATTTGGGCTATCCATGTTTTCTAAGCCTTGAAGTGAATGGTTTTCTTTTAATCTAACCTGTCACTAAATTAACTATTAAAACAATATGTGTCTTTCAGCTTATTTGTGTGGATGGATGCCCAAATGCCAACAAGCTTAGTCCAGTGAAACTCATTAACTCGTATATGTAATCATTTCCAGAGTAATAATGTGTACTGCAGTTACCCAGGAATATTTTATTACCGTTGTAATTATTCACTGGTGTACAGAGTTTAAAGACTGAGAAGAAAATCTATTAGGACAATTAGATTCCCTTTCTGCCCTTGCTATATATTCCCTCATAATATATTATCTACTCCTGTCAGAACTAATGAAATAGTCTCTTGAAAATGTTTACTATTGCTTCTTATTGCCAAAACAATATTAATCCTGATAGAAAGAAATGAGGAAAAAGGAAGGATGCAAGACAATGAAGTTACATGAAGAAAAGTCTTACAGAAATGTAGGTTTGGTGCCACTCTCATTACAACCATATTAATACTGTAAGAATCACAAAATGTAAAGGTTGGAGGAGACTTAGATTATTAGTCTCCTGTTCATTGCAGGGCTCCACTGTCTAGTACAAGTATCCAGTGCAGGAAACCACTTTTTATCTGAAACAACTTCATTAGGGTACACTATAATGCTCCATTTTTATTTAAAGTCAATATTGAGATTCCTTTCAGTATTGTCTTTGTGAACTTACTGTACAAGTTGTACAGAAAATTTATATTAATCAGATGGATGTCCATATCCATCTGATTAGTATAAATCTATCTAGTCTGTTCATTTATGTCATAGGCCAGTTCAACACTACTTAGCATAAGTTTCACATGTATACAACATGTATGTTATCATACAACCAAAACATCTATCTCTTTTGGAAACTTGTGTTTTTCATAGGGTAAAATTAGGATTTCACAGTGCCCTCTTGTCCAGCCACCTCAACAGGTAGTTGATGCTGCTATGCTTTTCAGTTAATAGCATCTTTTACCATAGTGTTTATCAAATTTGGCAACTTTGAGATGCATGGATTTAAACTCTCAGACTTCCTCAGCCAGCATTTTTCTCTTGAAAAAAGAAAAGACAAAAGAGATTTCCTTCTTCTTGCTCCCTTTGAGATTTTTGCACTAAGATTCATATTGCTGATTAATTTGATTTGATTTGTATTCCCTACTTCTACTCAAGGTATACAGTACTCATATAACTAATAACAGATCATAAATAGTAGCAACAAAGAATTTAAAGTCAGTATTAACCAAGTCACAGTGAAAAGGCATCGTGAAAGAGGAAATATCTTGATTCCTTCTATAGAATGATGTACCAATGATATGTGATATTGGCTAAATTGTCTAACATGTATAAACAAACATCAAATCAGTGTTGGAAGTGGTTCCAAAAGGAAGAGGGGGTCTTTTTATCATGCATGATGGACTTGTGAATAAATCCAAGATTTGAAAAAGCAAGTTTTGAGTGCAAATCCATACACTGATGCAAAAGATACTGCAGGCTAACATCATGAGGAAACCAGAGTTATTTCTTTTGCAAAGTATGAACAAGAAATTAAAAAAGGAATATGGAAAATTTGTATTGCATATGGCTACTGCAGCAAGATTATTGCTGGCAAAAAGTTGGAAAAGTGATGGAATATCTTTAGTGGAAAATTGGACCACAAAATTAATGAACCTTGAAAAAATGCTGAAGCTGGGCAGTTTGGTCAGAAAAAAACAACAATAATTCTTTTTGAAAGATTAGTAACCTTATCTTTTCACATTCATCTTTTTTATATTTTTTCTTCTTTGATGATGGAAGGAAAGATCAAACTGACGTTTTGGGGATTAAAAAGGGATGAAGAGAATAGGGGAAACATTAGGATTATAATTAAAGAAGGGTGAAGGGCGAATATCATAACTATATTTTATTTTATTTTTCATTTCCTTCTTTTTGTTCTTTTTCTTACCTTCTACCTTTTGATAAATATTTTCTATCTTATTTTCTTTTGCTTATTGAAAAAAATCTGATTAGACACACACACAAATGCCTGTTTTGAATAAATTCCTGTCACTGTCAGTCAAGAAAATTAAGATGAAGCATTATCCAAAACTATTCATTTATTTCTTCTGACTGATAGTGACAGCAATTTTCATAGCTGTGTGTAAACTATATCTGTATCTCAGTATCTATAAACCTACATAGTAATATCTTTCATATACCATTATAATGTGTTATTCTAGCGAAAGTACTTGTTCTATTAGAGATCTATGAGTAATTAACTTGATTAATTTCATTAGATATTTGAAATAAATTATTAAATGAATATATTATTCACCCAGTTATGGGAATGTGAGGATAATTTATGAACATATTACTGAAATAATTTGATGGATTTCATATTTTATAATAAATGGTTCAATTTGTTTTTCATTATTCATACAGGTCTAATAGTAGCTCTGGATGAGTTTTTGCTCATGAACTACAATAGCATATTTTATCTAAAGATATTACTTCAAGGTTTTTTTTAAAAAAAAATACCAAGATTTTTAACTTTGTAAAACAGACTGTACCAAAAGTTTTATGTCTTAAAAATATAGAATGTTAATCATGGTGAATTACCCTCCTCCCAACTTTTTAATAATTGCAATAATAGGCATTAGAATGCCTCCAAGATTTTAAACTGCATACAGAAATGCTTTTAGGAGCTGGTTTCCTATAAGATTATTTTCTACTATTCCATTATATAACTTGGGTTGCCACCAAAGGTCAACAAATGATCATTAGGATGATGTCCCAGTATCAAAGGCAGAGACAGATCTCTGTCCTCACAAAGGAAGCTAAGATCTCAGATACATCTTTCCTGCTACTGTGCTTCATTTGCAAGGTTTCTTTTCACCTTCAAGTCTATTGTGCTGGTGAAATCCTGCAGGAGTTTTGAATCATGCTCATTCCCTCTGTTCTGCCCAGATATGATTCACTTTTTATTCCGCCACAAGAGATTATTTACATGTATAAGTTGACTATATCCACAGTTTCCATTTTAGATGAATACTTAAATTATGGATGGTATATTGCAAAAAAAAAAAAAAAGGGGGGGGGGGAGGAAAAAGTATGCTCCGGAAGCCAATTGTATATGCAATTCTTTTCTCACGGAAGGAAATCTTCATCCAGCTAGGCATTCCTTATAAAAACCTGTTTGTGAACCTGTATACACCTCAGCTGAATCATGATGTCGGATAATGAGGCTATATATCATTAAATCGGACAGCATCAAAATGACTAGCAACTGAACTGCCTTTTAGCATAAGTTTCTCTTCCTTCAAATCAGAGATGTTTTGCATCTTGAAACCAACTCTGAATAACAATAGGACAGAAAAACAGAGCTGGAAGGGATCTGGAAAATGTTCTAGTCCAGTGATGGCTAACCTTTTTGGGCTCCTGTGCCAAAAACTGTGAGCATGCCAGCATGTCCGTACTTGCGTGCCAGCAACTTCCCCATGCCCCCTGCGCATGCATGTGCAATCCCCCACCCCCATCCCCTTACCCGCACTGCGCCTCACAGCTGATTTTTCGGCTGGTTTGAGGCCTTTTTCGGCCTCCCAGAGGCTTGGAAAAAGCCTCTGCAAGGCTTCTCAGAATGAATTATAGGCCCATTTTGTCACTTCCGGTATTACAGGAAGTGATGAAACGAACCTATAATTAGGCCTGAGAAGCCTTGCAGAGGCTTTTTCCAAGCCTCTGGGAGGCCGAAAAAGGCCCCAAACTAACTAGAAAAAAAAAATCAGCTGTGAGGCGTGCGCATGCGCAGTAAGGTAAGTTTGCCTGAGGCTTGCATGCCAGCACAAATGGCTCTGCGTGCCACTTGTGGCACACGTGCCATAGGTTCTCCATCATGGTTCTAGTCCAATCCCCTGCTCAGACAGGAAACCCTCTACCATTTCAGACAATGGTTGTCCAATCTCTTCTGAAAAACATCCAGTGTTGGAACTGTTGTGAATCAATAATAGATACTAGCATAAATGCAAATCAGGGTTTGGGAACCTGCAGACCTGATTGGCCCTTATACAACAACTAGGGATTGGTCCATAAGTAGTCCCTGATTGGCCACTATTTGGCCACTTCTCATTGGTTATAAGTTTGAACTTATTGCACATATCATTGGTTAACAAGGTAGCAGATAACCCTATAAAAGGGTTGCTGTTGCCCATAGCCTTGCTCTGTTCTTTTCTATTTACAATTATTAAAGAGTTGAAGTCACTGGTCAGATGTCGGGTCTCCATTATTTCCCAAACTTAACAGGAACACCCATAATTTCTGAGGGCAAGTTGTTCCTCTGATTAATTGTTCTAACTATCAGGACATTTCTCCTTAGTTCTAGGTTGCTTATCTCCTGATTAATTTCCATCCATTGCTTCTTGTCCTACCTTCAGATGCTTTAGAGAATAGGTTGACCCCCTCATCTTTGTGGTAGCCCCCTTAGATATTGGAACATTGCTATCGTGCCACCCCGAGTCCTTCTTTTAATTAAACTAGTGCATCCAATTGCTTCTATCTGTTTAAAATTCTGTTTTTTTTAAAAAAAGATAAAATATGGTGGTAATGTTCCAGAACTCAGCAAGAGAGGTGATCTCTGATCACTTGAGTTGCTTACATATTTACACAGTTCCAATTCATTGGAAAATCCTGAGACCAAAATGACATGTCAAATCTTTCATGCGTTCAAATCACTAATGATGATATGTTAGCAGAGGTATTATTCAGCAGGTACTGACCAGTTATGGAGAACCGGTAGCGGAAATTTTGAGTAGTTCGGAGAACCGGCAAATACCAACTTTGACTGGAGATTTTACAGTATCCTTCCCCTGCCACACCCACCAAGCCACGTCCACAGAACTGGTAGTAAAAAAATGTGAATCCCACCACTGCATGTTAGTCTGATGGGAGCCTCATGCCAAACACTTTCAATATAGTTTTCTTCATATGGGGAATTGTAGAACTGCTCAGATTTTTTTCAGTCAGAGAGTTCACCAAATAGGCACACTGGTTATGGTTTCTCCCAGCAGATGCTATCCATATAATATATTGGCTTGTATGGTTACTTGCAGGCTGAGCCTGAACATCTTTATACATGCAATAATGATCTAGGATCACATAGAAATCAACTTGGCCAGGGTCATTGGAGTAACTTTGGCAAGGACAGTATGAATATACAGGTGAAACTCGAAAAATTAGAATAGCATGCAAAAGTTCATTTATTTCAGTAATGCAACTTAAAAGGTGAAACTAATATATGAGATAGACTCATTACATGCAAAGCTAGATAGTTCAAGCCATGATTTGTCAAAATTGAGATGATTATGGCTTACAGTTCATGAAAACCCCAAATCCACAATCTCAGAAAATTAGAATATTACATGCAATCAATAAAACAAGGATTGTACATAGAACAATATCGGACCTCTGAAAAGTATCAGCATGCATATGTACTCAGTACTTGGTTTGGGCCCCTTTTGCAGCAATTACTGTCTCAATGCGGCGTGGCATGGAAGCTATCAGCCTGTGGCACTGCTGAGGTGTTATGGAAGACCAGGATGCTTCAATAGCGGCTTTCAGCTCTTCTGCATTGTTTGGTCTCATGTCTCTCATCTTTCAATTGGCAATGCCCCATAGATTCTCTATGGGGTTCAGGTCAGGCATGTTTGCTGGCCAATCAAGCACAGTAATCTCACGGTCATTGAACCAGGTTTTGGTGCTTTTGGCAGTGTGGGCAGGTGCCAAGTCCTGCTGGAAAATGAAGTCAGCATCCCCATAAAGCTCATCTGTGGAAGGAAGCATGAAGTGCTCCAAAATCTCCTGGTAGACGGCTCCGTTGACCCTGGACTTAATGAAGCACAGTGGACCAACACCAGCAGATGACATGGCTCCCCAAATCAACACAGACTGTGGAAAATTCACACTGGATTTCAAGCATCTTGCAGTGTATGCCTCTCCATTCTTTCTCCAGACACTGGGTCCTTGGTTTCCAAATGAGATGCAAAAGTTGCTCTCATCAGAAAAGAGGACTTTGGACCACTGAGCAACAGACCAGGTCTGTTTTTCTTCAGCCCAGGTACAACGCTTCTGATGTTTGTTGTTCAGGAGCAGCTTGACAAGAGGAATACGACATTTGAAGCCCATGTCCAGGATCCGTCTGTGTGTGGTGGCTCTTGATGCACTGACTCCAGCCTCAGTCCACTCCTTTTGAAAGTCCCCAACACTTTTGAATGGCCTTTTCCTGACAATCCTCTCCAGGCTGTGGTCATCCCTGCTGCTTTTGCTTTTTTTTTTCTTCCACACTTTTCCCTTCCACATAACTTTCTATTAATGTGCTTTGATACAACACTTTGGGAACATCCAACTTCTTTTGCAATTACCTTTGAGGATTTCCCTCCTTATGGAGAGTGTCAATGATAGTTTTCTGCACAACTGTCAGGTCAGCAGTCTTTCCCATGATTGTGATTCCTCCTGAACCAGACTGAGAGACCATTTAAAGCAGTGGTGGGATTCAATTTTTTTTACTACTGCTTCTGTGGGCGTGGCTTGGTGGGCGTGGCCTGGGAAGGATACTATAAAATCTCCAGTCAGAGTGGTATTTGCCGGTTCTCCAAACTACTCAAAATTTCCACTACTGGTTCTTCAGAACTGGTCAGAACCTGCTGAATACCACCTCTGGTTTCAATGCTCAGGAACCCTTTGCAGGTGTTATGGCTTAATTAGCTGATGAGAATGGGACACTTTGAGCCTAGAATATTGAACCTTTTCACAATATTCTAATTTTCTGAGATTGTGGATTTGGGGTTTTCATGAGCTGTAAGCCATAATCGTCTCAATTATGACACATCACGGCTTGAACTATCTTGCTTTGCATGTAAAGAGTCTATCTCATATATTAGGTTCACCTTTTAAGTTGCATTACTGAAATAAATGAACTTTTGCACGATATTCTATTTTTTCGAGTTTCACCTGTACTATAGCAAACAGTGCCATATACAGAGAAATATTTTTATTTTAAATTTTCAGGAAGAGAAATATACTCCATGTTTAGGAGGAGCAATACTTTAGTTAAGACTAAGAGGGAGACTTTTTGCATGTCTATGCATAGTCTATGCTTGCAGATTAGAGTTATATTTCTCTTGATTAACAATTATAAAGATATTCTAACTGTGCATGAGTTTGAACTTTATACAGGAGTTTCTCAATAAATGCAAATACTGGTACCATTAGAGATGTATAACTACATGAAGACAAAAGTAACAGATTGCAGGTCCTAAGATCATGCTTCCCAAAGGTGTTAAAATTGTTTAAGAGTCAAGGTATTTCCCTAAGGACAAAAGGATAAAAGATTAATAATGGCTGTTTTACTGGACCCCTGCTATTTTAATGTATCTAGCAACGCTTGTGTCTCTGTGTGCATGTGTGTTTCAGTTTTGCTATACTTCACTTCCAGCAAGAGCAATTTAATGGAGCCTGGGGCTAGTGGCACAAAGATTCATAATATTATAGATATTCCTGAAATAGCAGCAGAGGTCAAGAGAGTCCTAAATAGTTACAGTGATCTATGTCTACCTTAATCTAACATTTGCCATTTGCTCCAGAAGACAGACATAAACTTTAGCAATACTGTCTTTAGTAAGTAATGATAAAATAAGAAATATTGAATAGCATAGCAAATACCATTGAGGATAATATTCAAGGTAACATTCTCAGACAGTTACATACACACAACACACACACACACACACACGTACACATACACACATACCACAAACAGTGGTCCTGAGTAAAGTAGACTAATGGCTAGAAATTTTCTCACGGAAAGCCATGCATTTTACTTTCATGACAGATTGTTTATTTCATTGTAGCCTATCTTTTTGCGTAAATCAGGTGCTTTTCCAAGGGCATTTCAAAAGATTACAACAATGATCTACAGCATAATTTTAAATAAAATGAGGTCTTCTATAAAAATGGCATAGCAGGTACCCAAAAAGTGTTTGAAGTTCAATTTGTTTTCCAAAGAAATTAGGAATTGAGTTTTGAAAGTAGCTATATGGTAGTATTTCAAAGAAAAACATGCCAGTACTAAGAAGTCCCTGTTAATAATCAGCTTAGCTTTTAAAGTAAATCACTTTTTATGGTCTTTTTAGGGGTGGTAGTAGAGAAGGGCTACTAAGATGTTGAAAGGGCTGGAAACCAAGTCCTATGAGGACCAGTTAAAAGACATATGTTTAGTTTGCAGAAAAGAAAGTTGAGAGGGAATATTAGCTGCCTTTATATATTTGAAGGGCAGTCACACTATAGAGGATTTAGACTTATTCTCATTTGCTCAAGGGAGACTTGAACTAATGGGATGAAACTTCAAGGACACAGATACAAATTAGACATTAAGAAGAATTTCTTGACAGTAACAGCTGTCAATCATGGGAATAGATTACTGCATGAAGTGGTTTCTTCCCCTTCACTGAAGGTTTTCAGAGACCACATGGTATACCATATTGGGGATGGTGTAGTGAATCCTATAGAGTGTAGGAAGTTGAATTTAATGACTTTTTGGCCCTTTTTAATCTATGATTTTGTCCTTGAGCTGACACAAAACTGTACTTGTGACAGCCTGCATTCAGCCATAGTTACCTGTTAGTTGTTCATATATTCACACAGATACCCAAACGAATGCTTTGTGCTAGCTAGCTGATAAGAAAAGCTAAGGATATCATTTAGCTTCCCACTGGAAAATATTCTCTTAGGAGGGACAAATAGCAATAGCACTTAGACTTATATACAGGGGTGGGCTTCAAATTTTTTAGCAAAGGGTTCTCTGCCCTAATGAGTGGGTGGGTGAGCATGGCTGGGTGGGCATCGCTGGATGAGTGTGGTTGGGTGGTCATGTGATTGGATGGGCGTGGCTAGGTCAAGTGACTGGGTGAGTGTGGCCAACTCAACATCACTTCTTTGCCCTAATTATCTAAAAAAGATATATACCAAAAAGTTGTTTATTATTTTGTGCATTTAATATTTAAATAAAAGACTGGGTGAAACCAGGCTTAATAGCAGTGACTGTGAGAGTCTTAGTGGAGTCTTAGTGGAGTTTCTGGTAAGTTACGTGATTCTTATTGTTTGGGAATTAATCCTCTCGGAGGCTAGTGGCTATGTTATCTGATTTTCTCAATGGATCTCCATCGCAAGCAGAGAGTGGATTGTTTATCTAGCTTGCAACACTTTTACGAGGTGTGAAATGCTCTTGGCTGAATGCTCAGAAGTTCAATTAAGCCTATTAAGAGCTTTCCCTTGCTGCTTGTCTTTCTGAGGTTATTTGAGGCTCTCCAAGCCCTGCACAAGTCTTAGCTAGGGGCTCTCCCAAGCTCCTGCGAGCCCCCAGCAACCCACCCCTGCTTATATACCACTTCACAGTGGCTTACAGCCCTCTCTAAGCAGTTTACAGAGTCAGCATATTGCCCCCAACAATCTGGGTCCTCATTTTACTCACCTCCAAAGGATGGAAGGTAAAGCCAAACTTGAACCTAGTGAGATTTGAACTGCCAAATTTCAGGGAGCCAGCAGTCAGCAGAAGTAGCCTGCAGTACTGCACTTTAACCACTGCGCCACTGTGGCTCAAATGTTATACAATTGGCATGAGCAATGGATATTAGCTTCTGTGGGATGGGCAAAGGGCATTTCTTACCAATATCAGCAGTTTTTAATTTTTAAACTTAAAAAATATTTGACTTTGGGGAGCCCCAATGGCCCCATATCACACTTTGAAAACCACTATTTAATGTAACCACTCTGAAACACTAATCACTATTTAGACTTAGTAATATCTGTCCTTGGTGCTGTCCCCTTGAAATTATTTTATTTTCAGGCAACTCAAGAAAAAGTTGGGCTTAAGTTATACATAGCTGTATTGATATGAACAAATGGGTATTGGGACTGGTTCTTTCCAACCTCATTTGGACACTATTCAAAAACAACATCAAGTTAAAATCTACTGTGAATGGTAGTACCAGAATACTTTTCTACCATCTCAAAGATTTGTGAATAGCTTTTCAACTCAGCAATGGGAAAAGGTCCTCAGTGTGACACTTAACACATCTGTTCTCTTCTGCTCATCCAGTGATTAACACTCCAGTGAGATGAGTTAAAATTTAAAGTCTACTTGAATGGTTAATAGGGAAGCTGATAGGAAGGCTCATTATCTAAGTATGTGCCAGGTTTATCAAGTATAAGGCACTTACACAGGAATTCTTTTTTAAATTGCCTGCATAACGTATTTAATTCTAACATTTATATACTTCTCAAGGACATTTACTATATCACGAAAACTAATAATTCTCAGAGTGGTTAATCATTTTCAAAAATCATAGGATCAAAATTGACAATTTGAGCAAAAGGTGACAGGTTTTCCTTTGACGTCACCTAATGGCAGCATTTCTCAATGGTAGGACACCTATTTTCTCAATGGTGGTGCAATTGGGCCAATTGGGCTGTCTTGGAATTAAAGTTTAATGCAACCTGGTAGAGGTTTGCTAGATACTATATAACAGAGGAAAATCTGTAAAATCCTGTAATTGAAGGAAGTTAGAATTTGGAGTGGAGGGGATAAGAACTTCTAGAAAAAGCAAATGGGACATGAAAAGTGGAAGATATTAGGCAATTTGAATCAAGGAGGAAATTACTATAGAATTAGGGGACCTGGGCAAGGAGGACTTGTCTGCAGGAAGAAACAACAAAAAATCCAAGAGTTAAAAATATTTCAAAGTATGGAGCTGAGTGCAAAGGAGACAAATACTGAGGGTGGGGACAAGGGGAGGAGTGGAACAGCTTCACCAGTGAAAAAAAAAATGCCCACTAGACAAAATGGGGAGAAGGACTGAGGCTTGAAGAACCAAGAGAAGAGGTTGACTGGATCACATGGGCCAGGATGGAGAGATTCAGTCTAGAAAGACCAAGGAGCCAATAAGAGGAACATGTTGAAAATGCTGCAGACTCCAGTTGTTACTCATTTTGTGAGTGGGATGTGTTGCCTTTAAAATATATCTTTAAAAAGTCTGCTTCATCTGATGTGTTAAGTGAGAGAAAAAGAGAGCAAGGAAAAGGAAGACTACTTTTTCAGCAAACCCCTCTCTGCAGGCTTTCAATGAGGTCAATAGCTTAGTGTTGTTTAAAATTACTCTTTTCGCTGTGCGGTTCTATTTTTATATTGGTTTGGTTGTTGTACCTTTAACTGCTAGTAGTGAAGCTGTTCTTGGGTCTTCATAACAAAGTTTTATTGATTTTGCAACAAAGGAGAAAAGGGTAATTACTCCTTCGGGCCCTCCCTGTTGGATGCAGGCTTGATTCTGGGTTTAAAGTAAATTTCAAAGGAACTGCAGAGATTGTGTTTGGAAGATTCACAGAGTCATCAGCATCTCAAACTCAGAACAGCTTCTGTATTCAGACTGCAGCTACAGTATTCAGTGAAGAATCCTAACTCTCACAACTTTCTCATTTTCCATTTTTTTTCTTTTGAATGTCATGTCTTTTAGACTGTAACTTATGAGTACAGAATGTCATAACAGTCAGTATGAAAGAGTTTTTTTAAAAAAATAATAAATAAGACTTGGACTAATTGTGCACATCCTTACTTGGCAGTTGGTTCTACAGAACTCAGTAAAATTATTTCCAAAGAGGAACATGAAATTTCACTCAGTGATAAAGAAATTTGACATATATCTTTGTACTGAACTATCATGCACCTCCAACAGAGGCATGAATCAGGTTGTAATTTTCCAAAGACTGGATGAGCATAACCAGAAACTAAATCTTTACGCTAATTCTAGAACTGCAGTTATAAAAGACAGTTGAAAGTTTCTGAGCAAGTGGAAAAGATGATAGCAGAATTTATACCTTGTCCAACTTCAAATCCAGGTGCAGTTTTTCTATATTTCCACTTGTGCAGAAAGCTGATAGCCATTTTTAGATGGTCCCAAGTTTTATTCACTGAAGGTGATTAGCATATTTATATTTTTGGCATTTCTGCTGTCCTGTCCAGTCAGGTATAGAGTCTCCCACCACTAACTGATTGAAAATGAACACTATTTTGTTTAATCTATTGGTTTTCTTCCCATCCATGCTAATTGTCAACTGGTAACATCCACATCTGAAATATAAAGAATAAGAATGGAGTGCTATAGAATAAAAAGGTTAAATGCTAACTTATCCTTATGCTGTAAGTTTTAAGATAGCAGGTTGATTCATGCTTTTTTTTTAAAAAAAAATCTTGCAGTCATCTCTATCCCCCACATTCCTGATGTAGTTGACCTTTCTTTCACAGTGGTATGGGACCACTGTGGATAAAAAGTTATTAATATCTTAGTGCAAGCACATTAATAATCTAAATGAAGCACAGAAAAGTATGTTATTTCCAGTGAACCCATTGTCTTATTGCCAGGAATTCACATCCCATGTTAAAGTGACCTCCTTATAGAATAATAGCAGCAAAGTAATAAAGAATGCACATTTTTTGCAGTCACATAAGAAAAAAGTATACAGTATTTTTAGTATATTTTTGGGATGTCTTGGTTATAGCTTAAGGAAGGGAGGCACTCTTGGTGATCTTTGAAACCTTGGATTATTTCAGGCTAAAACATATATTTGTCCTGTTATGAAAATAAGTGAGATTTTTATTCCAAGTAAGCATTATTTTGTTTTGGTAGAGTTTGTGTCAGAATCCTTTCCAACCAATTTCAGGTAAACTTCATTTAATAACCAAAATTGGGACCTATAACTTAGTGATTAAGTGAAACAGTCACTGAGTGAAATGATGGCTGTGCTTATGATGCTACTTTACCTTTGCTTTGCTTTGCAGACCTAAGGAGATCATAAATACAAAAAATGGTAATAAAATTATTTTTTCATCACGGTCATAACCGTGAACAGTTGCTGAACAAGACAGTCACTAAACAAGGATTACTGTAGTACATTCTCTCTAAAGTTTGATTGTGAGTATATTTCCATCATAAAATGGCTGCCACAGAGGGCATAATCATTCATAAAAACACACTTTTAACATCCACAGTCCCATTTGCATTTCAGAATATATTGTTGCCTTCTCATACAGACACACATAGAGACATGCAGCTTACTTTTGTATACTTTTAAAGTCAATGGAGAAATGAATGCTTAGTTTGCATCTTCTTGGTGAGGTTCTCTATTCCAGTAAAAGGCAAGTACCGCATCCTTCTTTGCAACTGAGGCTATTATGTTAGCTTGAGAGCAAATGGTATGATCAATATTCACTTTTATGAATATTGGACATCCAACATGTCTTGTATATTTTGACCAAGTAGGAAGTTGCAGAATTATTCTCAAAGTCTTCCTTAGGCCAGATATTTGGCAACTTTAGTATGAGATGTGCATTGTTAAGCATTTTAAAAAAAGAGTTATTTCTGATGTAGTTTTCCCTCACAAATCTTTCTTCCTTAATCTACAGGGATTTTGCCTTGTAGCATATTGAATACATTTCTCAATAGCTATTCTTTGGTGGAGGAAAAATTAATGTTATGTTGAAATAAGCTCTGAAACACTCTAATTCAGATTTCTAGTTGTGTTGCTAAGAACCACTTTTCATGATTAAACAATGTAGTAGCTAGCAGGTGATGAGCCTGCCTCAATGGCTGAACACATTGTGTTTTTATGACATCTTAAAAGATCTGTCCATATGAATCATTCTTCACTAGTAATGTCATTACCCATCTTCTTTTTTTCTATGCTGGGAATTCAATAGCTTGATATTGTCTTAAAACACCAATTGTCATATTTGGGGAGTGAAAAGAACATTCATATGCAACATGTGCTGTTGCTCCTCTGCCCTATTTGATCATTCTTGTAACTCAGCTATAACTAATCTTTTATTTGGAAATGTCTTCACCCCACTTTGCGGATATGAACATCCTGCCACGGATGCCTAATCTTCTAGAAATGGTTTAAATATGGACAATTGTGACTAGGGTTGCAATGAATAGCTCTCATTTTCATCCCAAAAATGAAAACTAAGTGCAACTTGTTGCAGTTAAGTACTTCAAAAAGGAATCAGCTCTCTCTCTCTCTCTGTATCAGGTTTGGAAGGGGGAAGCATAATGTCTTAATTGTGCAAGCTGTTGCACTGTTATATCTATGTTATATATAATAAGCAGCCATGATTCAAATATATATTGATGAATGCTGCTTATGTTTTGAAGAAGGAATGTGCTGCACAATTTAACCATTTACACCCAAGAGAACTAAAGAGTTACTGGTGCGGTTAAAATATATGGTTGAAAAACATACTTTGGAATACACCATGGATGTCAAACTCGCAACATATGACTTTTTTCCCCCTTTGCTAAACTGGGGGTGGGGGTGACCAACGCATGACATTTCTGTCCCACGGGCCATGAGTTTGATACCCTGGAATATACTGTCACTCTATTGTTGGATATTTTCTTTATATGCTTTCAATAATATTTAAAGCTAACTATGTAAAAAAATGAACAGCACCAATGCCATTTTACAAGGATTAATTCTGTTGTTGTAGATTAGTGAACAGAACATGGAAGGTTGGTTGTACAGGTATTCCTCAAGTTACAACCACAATTTGAACTGGAACTTCTGTCATACGTTGTTGCAGTTGTAAGTCAACTTATTACCTGAACCAACCCAATTTTAGAACCAATTTACCTGCCCAATTTGAGAACAAACTCCTTAACTTCTAATGTGATTACCATTTGTACTATCTTCATCCTCAAAAAGACTTAGAACACGACTCTAAATCTATTGATTTCTGCCAACCTTACTGGGCTGAAAACAATAAACAAAAGGATTATTGTATCATGCTGACTGCAGCAGGTAGACTGAAAACTCTCTGTGCAAAAGGAAGATAAAATGAAGTGCCATTTCCGCCCTTCCTTTGCATTGGATGGATTGCCTGGTTGTCTACCAAATTGAGAGAGATTCTCAAAGGTACCAAGGAGGCATCTTTCCCGCAGAAAACTTGCTAAGACAGTTGAAATCCAGGAGGCAGGAATTCCTGAATATGGCCCACTTACCACTTTCACAGAAATGCAGCATTTCTCAGATTCTGCTATAGCATCTTGTGGTTTCAAATACATTGTACCTGAACCAACAAAGGAGTTTAGATTTTGTGAAATCACAGAGCATTCAAAATAGCAGAGTGCTCTTGAGTGGAAATGCCTATTATCAAAAATATCTAGGTTAGTTCACTTACGTCCTGAGCATTTGAAAGCTCACACTTTGTAAACAAAGGGCCAGTTGTTGGAAGTACTTAAATGTAGTACAAGCCTGACTATAAAATGTTTTCTATATAAGTTACAAATACCATTTATTCAACAAGAGTGTTCATGGTTTCTTTTGATTCCCTTCTCCCACTTGTCTCTTTGACTGTTCTTCTCACCTCTTGTTCTTTGTCTTGGCACCTTTCACAATCCAATCCTGTACAAAATTAACTTATGTTAGCTATTCCCAGACCACCACTATATTTTCCTTGTGTCATACTTATTTTATCTTTTGACAGCTTTATGCACACTTACAAATTTGTTTTCCCACCCTTCTCAGATTCACCTGCCATCTCTATTTTTTTTCCTTCCAGTCCATTCTCTTCATTTATATTATAAAGCTAATTTAATCTTCTCCATAGCACCCTATTACTGCCAAACATATAATTAAATAAAGTAGAATTCCATGATTCTGACACACCAAAGTTTATGAAGAAGGCAGACAACAGAAAATCAAACAGGCTAAAATTGAGCAAAAAAATAACTTTTAACAAAAGATCCTTTTGACTGGAAATCACAATATATTCAGAATAGAATAGCATAGAATTCTTTATTGGCCAAGTGTGATTGGACACACAAGGAATTTGTCTTGTTATAAATGCTCTCAGTGTACATAAAAGAAAAGATGCATTCATCAAGAGTCAAGAATCATAAGGTACAAGACTTAATAATAGTCATAGGGTCAAAAAGCATCAAATCATACTAGGAAATAGTCAATATAAATCGTAAGGATACAAGCGACAAAGTTACAGTCATACAGTCACAAGCGGGAGGGGATGGGTGATAAGGAGTGTTGAGAAGATTAATAGTAATAGTAGCGTTCAGGGAAAAAAACTGTCCTTGAGTCTAGTTGTTCTGGGGTGCAATGCTCTATAGTGTCCTTTTGAGGGTAGGAATTGAAACAGTTTATGTCCAGGATGTGAAGGGTCTGTAAATATTACCACAGCCCTCTTTTTGACTCATGCAGTATACAGGTCCTCAACTGAAGGCAGGTTGGTAGTAATTGTTTTTTCTGCAGTCCTAATTATCCTCTGAAGTCTCTGTCTGTCCTGTTGGGTTTCAGAACCAAACCAGACAGTTATAGAGGTGCAGATGACAGACTCAATTATTCCTCTGAAGAACTGTATCAGCAGCTCCTTGGGCAGTTTGAGCTTTCTGAGTATTGAATATGTGTATTGAAACACATATTCTTCATCAGCAAATGCATTAAGTTTTTGTAGCGGTTTTGGCTAGATGGATGAGCTCATTGGTAGCAGTGGGTTTTCACGTTATAGCTACTCTTTATCAGAGCTTCATTCTGTTATATTATATTGTTGCTGCAGAAACCACGCTAGAGCTCACAATGAAGAACTTGATAAATAGTGCTTTAAAGTTGTTAAATCAGCAATGCCATAAAACGCCTTTGAAAAAAAATGCAAATCAGGTTTTATTTTTCCTTTTGGACACTGATAAACCATTCTATGTATGCTGAAATATTAACTTTTCAGTCAAATACTATAACCTTTTAAGAACAAATAAACAATAACTAAAAAGGGAAGAAAATGTATCAAAAGAGTTACAGTAGAGTATTACCGCCCTCAATATATTAGTTCATTCATTCATTCATTCATTCATTCATTCATTCATTCATTCATTCATTCATTCATTTATTCTTGTGTTTATTATTATGCTGCCACTGGCGTTCATGAAGGTTTATACAGTAGTAAGCAAAATATGAGTCCCTGCCTTAAGTAGCTTACAGCCTAATTATAAATATCTCTGGATTCTGGAGGCAAGTGAGCTAAAATATTCTCAGATGCTGATAATTTATTAAATCAGGAATATAATTAGAAAAGGCTTGCAAAAATTCAATAAAGTTGTGGACTTCTAAAAATATGAATTTAAAATGTCAAAAAAGGATATGAAAGCATGTTCAGTATTACGGGATAAGCTGTGGATGTTTAATTGTCATATATACAGAACCATTTCCAATCTGAGTCGGTCTTCTTGTTTTTAAAATAACTCAAATTCTTTTCCTTTCAGAGATATAATGAAAAAAGTGCAGAATTCTATCCAAAGAATGCATGAGAAGGGCTTTTAACATTTTCCCAATCTTGTTCCTCTTAAAGCTCAATATTTATTCTGTCCATCCCCATCAGGGCATCTACAATGGGGCTTTTAAAAGTCAAAATAGCAGCCATGATCACGCAGCTAAGGCTCTCTTTTATGTGGCTCCCACTTAGTTGTTTGTTCTTTCTGTCTACAACTCTCCAAATCTCAATTCCTTCCTTCTTCTGCTATCATATTATCTCAGTGAATTAGGCTATTTTAATTTTTTGTTCTTTTTGAGGCAATCCTAACTCTTTCTACAGCTTTATATCACTGCAGCTACTTTGGAGGGTCTGCTAACACTCTCCTTTTTGTTTCCCTTGTTCTTCAACTGTTGTCCAATTCAATGTCTCCCCTTTTTTGTGGTTTGAATATCCATATCATCATTTGTATATATTTGTGTGGTCTTTGTTTAACAATCATTCATTCAGTGGCCAAATTTATGACGAGAGTGAATGAATGATAGTTATGATGGAGTTTTCATACGGAAACACATCCTATTTTCACATGAGGACAATTTGCAACCTGCCCCACAATCAAAGTCAAGGGGAAACCAGCAGGAAATCAGAAGCCACCATCATGTGAAGTCCTCACTTAATGAATCTTGCAGTCATCATTTAATGATGGTAACCTGTGAGGGGCATGATGGCTCAACAGTTAAAGATACTGAGCTTGTCAGCTGGAAAGCTGACAACCCAGTTTTGAGAATTGAGAGCCACGTAACAGGGTGAGCTCCTGTTACTTTCCCCAGCTCCTGACAACCTAGCAATTCAAAAGCATGCAAATGAAAGTATCACCTTGGTGAGAAGATAACAATGTTCCATGTACCTCAGCATATAGTCACACTGGCTACATCACCATGGAAGTGCCTTTGGACAATGCTGGCTCCCTTAGCCAAGAAACATAGATGAGCACTGCCTACTAGAGTCAGACATGATTGGACAGGGGAAACTTTTACCTTTAACCTGGGACCTCTGAGACAGCCTGCATTAAGTGTCATGGTTACATGATTTTTCAACTTACATTGCTTAACAATGGAGGTTCTGATCCCATTCACCTTGCTAAGCAAGGCCTATTTGTATCTCCACCTGTAAGTGTAAGGATAACTCTGATCCAAGATATTTCTGAACATATGAGCCTCTGAGTATTTAAAAGTAAGGCCATTGGGACAAATTGCATTCTCAATAAATCTAAATCTAAGCTTCTGGCACTTATATTATTTTTTTCATAAGAATTAACAGCCACCTGGGGCCTATTTAAACCTTTCCTGCTATGGAGATAATCCTTTGCCTATATTGTACTCTTTGGAAGCATCTTCTTTAGTATTGATGCCCTCATTTCCTACCTTTCAAAAAAAATCTTTTTTTTTAAATATTACTCCTTTGTAGTACATAAATCTCAGTTGGAAGTTGGAAGTTCATTCCATTAAAAGTTGGCTCCCTGCCTCCTGGCAGTAAGGCTTGCTAGCTTCCAGAGGGGAAAACATGTGAACCCAGCACTGACTCCAGGTTTTGGAGGGCACCCCCTTTGTGATGTCAGCTGCTACAGCTCCTCTCAGCAGTAGTTTCAACATTTGCCAGAGAGAGAATAAGCAAGTAAGTGAACGAGCACCTGTTCCTTTCCACTGTGATTCATTAGTTTCCCTTTTCTGGAGGTGAGGGTGGCAGGGGTGACTGAGCAGGTGGCAACCATGAAGAGGAGAACCAACAGGTGCTTCTTTTTCTTTTCTTTTCTTTTTTTCTTTTTTACTACTAATAAAAAGTCTACTTTGCCCTCCTTGTAAAAGAATTCCGTAATAGCTTCAGTTATTTTTTGTCATTGGCTGTTGATAAAGCATGCCTGTACTCTTGTATGGCTGCTCAATTATCTTGGGATGCCTGCTTATGTTGTAAATCTCATAGACTCACTAGGTGTTCTAGATGTTTTCACAAAGCAAGAAACAGGAAAACTACCCCCGCCTCGTTTGTTTTGCTTTACTTGTTTGATCAATGGAAAAGATGCAAAGAATCCTGTCAGAAACTCTGTCAGAAGTGGATTTGGGCTTTTGTTCCCTCCCAGAATGGGGCAAACGGTATCATCAACTGAACTAGTATATATATGTTTTTCTTCACCACAACTCTATTGGAGGTAGAAACATTCTGTCTAAAAAGACTTCCTGGCAGCAGGAATGAACAATAAGCAATGAACTGGGTTTTATCATTAGAAGAGAAAGGAGCTTTCTTTAAAGAAATGTGTTATAAAGATAGGTGAAGCTCAGTAATTAACTAACTATATCCTGCCAGAAAGAGAGAGAAAGGCCATGTGCTCTGTGTATATGTGCTTAAGAAGAAAGGCAGAAGTCACCTGAGTTTAGTAGCTTCTTAGACCAAAGGGCAACAAAATAACAAGGAATAAATCTACCTATATACTACTAAAATGCTAATTTCTGTTTGCAACCTTCAACTGGTATGGCTAGGGCAACAACTGTTGAACCAACATACTTCAAAAGGACACATTACTCCTGTAGGAATGAAATTTGGGGAACTTGTAGCCAATTTCTTCCATGCTGGCCAATTGAGATACCATACACTGCCAAACTGTGCCACCCCCATGCACCGTTCCCTGTCCTGCACCATCTTTTGC
The DNA here is from genome assembly GCF_049901735.1 of Notechis scutatus. NCBI lineage: Eukaryota > Metazoa > Chordata > Lepidosauria > Squamata > Elapidae > Notechis > Notechis scutatus. The sequence continues at coordinate 134,979,311 of NC_142011.1, read as the reverse complement.
ATCTCATCAACCAATGCAGGACCTCTCTTGCATTTAGATACACTCTTCCCAAACAAACTGCACTGACACCCCACAAACCCCTCCCCAACCCCTATAGCCATCCACAACCTTCATGGCTCCCTGTGTACCCTTCCAGCTCATGCCATCCCTGCACCCTCTTCAACCAGTGCCATCCTCTGAGTCCTCTCACACCTATGAAGCACCTCTGTGCATCCCTTTATATTTCCACACTCACTTCCAAACTACGGTGCATCTTTGCATGTTCCACACCCTTTGCAACCTGCACAGCACCTTTTGCACACCTTTTGCATGAGGTTCTTCTCGTGCACTCTTGAGCACCCTTCCCAACCCATATAATTCCCCCCTACACACACACACACACACATACACACTTACAGAAGGCTTCCCCATGCCTTTCCACAGTAAAGCTTGGCATCCTTGTGAACCTTTTGTGTCCTGCACCACACCTTCTAATGGGTGGGAGGGGAAGGGAGGGAGTCAGGAAGAGGAAAGGAAAAGAAAAAAAGATTTCCATTGCTCCCTACTACCTTTCTCCAAGCAAAGGCAGTAGGAAAGCTGGCAGAAAATGGCATATACAGCATAGGTTTGGGAGGGTGCAGGAGGATGTTGCATGGGCCCAGAAGCAGGGGGGTTCGCAGGGGTTTGGGAGAGCCCCTAGATAAGATTTCAGTTCAGAGAATCCCCAAATCCCACTCCTGGATGGCCCCTCCCACCCCTCCCCTCCCAGGAGTCTCCGCACAGCCCATTTTGGATGCAGGTAAGTGCAGGGCACATGCGGAGGCTCAGGGAGGGTGAAAAATGGGCCTCCCGGAAGTGCATGAAGTCCAGAAATGGGCCCGTTTCCAGCTTCCAAAGAGCCTCCAGAGCCCAGGGAAGCCGTTTTTGCCCTCCTGGAGGCTCGAGGAAAGCCTCCTGAGTCTGGGGAGGGTAAAAATCCCCCACACCATGGTGCAGGAGACCAACTAGGCCACACCCACCATGGCCATGCCCACCCAGCAACTGGGCAGAGAACCCCTTGCTAAAATTTTTGAAGCCCACCCCTGCCCACAAAGGTGAGATGGATGCATGAATGGCTGCCATGGCATGTGCATAGAGGAATTGGAGAGGGTATGAAGGTAAGGGAGACTCACCTGAGCAACTTTCAGCCTACCCAGCCGGTTTCCCCATTGATGTTTATCCTGAGAGCTTCCCACAAGTAAAGACAGTGGAGAAGCTGATGGGAAGTTGCAAAACCAAGGCTAGCAAATAGATAAGTGGCCGCTGCCAGGTCGGAAAGGTTGTGAGGAGGTTCACAAGAGGTGCAGCGATGGTTGGGGTGTATATGAGAGGATATCCAAAAGGTGCAGCAAGGGTCAGGGAGAAAATGCAAGGGTATGGTGCAGAAACAACAGAAACAATGACCTAATAGGTTCAGGGTTGTCTAATAGCCCCTTATGTCCTTATTGTTTGGGGTGACATAAAAACATTGGTAAATAAATGAATAAATTCTGAATTTTCTATCTATACCTCCACTGCTCTTTGTGTTCAGAAGCATAAGGTGCTGAAAAACCATTGCTACTGAATTCATATGTCCAAAAAATTCCACCTTAAAACAAAACAAAACAGTCTTCAGAGACTGGATGAGTTAGGTTAGCATTACAATGATCATATAGGGAAAGAGGGACTAATCTTTTGTGACCATTTTTTATTGTTTTGATGAAAGTCACGTGTTTAATATGCATTTTGAAGGAATTGTATATGTGTTTGCTTATATTATGACATCAATAACTCAATGTCACAAACATTGGCTGCACAATTTTGATGGGTTCTAGCGGTTGGATGGCTGCATATGGCTCATCAATTTCTCCCACGAGCTGCTCAGAGCATCCGGTAGTGGGAGGTGCTTCAGTCTCTGCTTATCTAGGCTGGGTTTAATTTGCTGAACGCTCCTCCTCCTCCACGGGACTCCTCCCCAGTGTTCCCCAGTTTTGGCTCAGCCTCGTGAGAGATAGGCAGTGCTTTTCGTTAATCCTTGGCCAAAACAGGAGAATTCTCTTTAAGGTTTGCAGATTGTCAATTGTTCTTTTACTTACCGATGCTGCCCTTGCCATCTGGCCATCGGGGATCGCATTATCAGGAAGCGGTCCTTGCGCTCCTAAGTGCAGGGAGGCTTCTATTTCATTTCGCCTCCCCCAACCGCTAGCCCTACCCTTGCCATTATGATCGCCACGCCGTTTTATAATTTAAACGGCGAGTTTTTTCTCTCTCACTCTCTCCCAAGTCGTATCGCAGTTTCTTTTTCCCCCCAAGAACACTGTTTAGGGGTGGAGGTGTAATCACCTCGTTATTTCACCCCTCTCCGCCGGTTTAGCCCTAAGGGAAGGCTGTTGGAGCTTATCTCTTTTTCTTGGCAGGAGATTGCTGCTGGCGCGCGCGCCACAAATATCGTCTGGTCACCATTTTTTTACTGTAAAGGGACTGCGTGGCTGCATTGAGTGCTAATTCAATAGACTGTGTGAGGTAATCCTTATTCCAGATTGAAGGTTTTTTTTACACAAAATACCCCGAGGAATCATTACAACCTCATCTCCAACATATTCGAGGCTTTTGTTAATTCGTGTTTTTGGCTCAACCCTCACAGTTCTCCCTATCCAGCGGCACAACAACGAGCACCTAGGCCAGCGTCCGCCTGTACAGGGAAGCTGTTGAAGGCCTGTGAGTGATAATTTGGCCTGCTAGGCGTTCTCAATTTGGCTGATTGGGACATCCAAATTTGATATATATTTGCATACCCATACGCTCTGATAATATTAATCATACCAATATAATAATACTGGCAATTTCATAACAATAATAAATTATTTGTTGAGATACGACTCAATTTTGAAGCAGATATCCATATTTAAAAAACAACAACAACGAAATGGGAGATTTGATTTCAGGGCACCCTGTCCATTCTTGGCCAGGTCCCTGGGCGTGCCAACCACCTACACAATATAGCATTAAATAACAAGTGTACTGGTCCTTCCACAATCACAATGGCAGGGGGTAGTGGTTCACACTCCACAAGGGGCAAGTCCAAATCTCAACATAATCCTAAGCAAAAAAAAAAAAGGGACTTCTAAGGCATCAGAAAAGGATGCCAACAGGTGCCACAAGGCACTGGAAAAACAAATAGATAAGTGCACACGGGAGGCATACAGGACCTCTCAAGCCTTCTCACCCCACAGTCCAAAGCCATCCTCCTCTTTCCTCCCTCCTACCCCCCTAGATCTCTCCCTCTCATCCAGGCGCAATGTGGCTCCCCTGAGTCAACAGGCCCAGTCAGCTCAATCACCAACCATGCGAAGAATACCCGAAGCGATGTTCACACCAACGGCTGCCGGTCTTTGACAGGAACAATCTCTTCCAGACGATATGCCAGAGAGAATGAAGACCTGGATGGAGATGGCTATCCATCAGGGAATCGCTGCAGGCCTGCAACGTGTGGTTCTGACCAGGGATCATCCCACACCCGCTGAGTATGATTCACAATCAGTTCGGTCATTGGCCAGGTTGGAGCAACATTATACCCAGGTACAGTGTCAAGGGGGTATGCTCTTACAGGAGCCGCAGGAGGAGGAGCAGGAGGAGGAGGCGGAAGAGGTGGAACACATTGAGCACATGGTCCAGAGTGAATCAGAACCAATGCATGATACTGACCCGGCCATGTTGGAAGCAGATCCCTTAGAAAGGGGGGTGTCTAAGGATGAGGGCCTCATTCCCAACCAACCTGTATTTACAGGCTTGTTCCAGCCACAACTTTTCAAATCTCTATTGTTCAAGGCCAAAAACACTGCGCAACTGAACAAGCCGGCCCCTTCTACCATTCCAACTCCGTCAGACGAGGGACCAGAGGATCTCATTTTCACCCAACCTGTAGTTGAGGCAGACGTGATTCCAGTCCCTCACATGTTTGCAGACCTGGTACAGAAACAGTGGGCTTCTGCAGCAGTGTACCCGGCCCCCACTGGTTACGACAGGAAATTCTTTAATTTGGCTCCAGATTTCTGAAACTTGTTGAATACTCCTAAGGTAGAGGAACCCATTGTGGGATTAGCGTCCTCGTCCTCCATTCCCAGTGAGGCGCTGGAGGCATTAAAGCTGGAGGACAAATGGGCCGAGCTAGCCCTACGCAGGGCCCATCAGTCTGATGCGTGGGCCATCAGAGCGGCTACGGCTGCTTCCTTCTTTACCCGTTCTTCCCTTAGATGGCTCCGGCTATTATGGGAGCATGTCCCCAATTCCAACACTAGAGCACACCAAGACATTGCAAAGCTTATAGCAGCCGCCGAATTCTCAGCTGACGTAACCTTTTATGCAGTTAAGTTTTCAGCCAGAGCCATTACTTCACATGTCACAGCGCAACGCTTGCTATGGTTAAAGAATTGGCAAGCGGATATTAAACTTAAATGCAAGCTCGCTTCATCCCCACTAGCAGGAGACAGACTGTTTGGCCCTTCCCTCGATCTGCTTCTCATCAAGACTTGAAACAAAAAGAAGATTTTACCCTCCCTTTTTCGGAAGTCAGACCCCAGAAACCCTCAGTCCGTTCAGAGGGGATCCTTTAGGCCCTTTTATCAGGGACCATTCTCAACCAGGTACCAGAGACCCCATCTTTCCAACCAAGGCAACCGCCAGAGAGGTCAGACTTGGGGGATAGGAACAGAAGGGGTGGCCAACCCAAGAAATCCTTCCGAGGAGTGGGAAATAGATTTTTCTGGCATCCAAGATAACCCCATGGACCCGGCTCCCATTGGTGGCCGCGTTAAATTATTTGCGGATCAATGGGACTCCTCAACGTCTGATTCCTGGGTCAGAGACACGATCAGATTCAGCCTCGCGCTGGAGTTTCAATCCGCTCCCCCAGACTTCTTTATGTCATGCCCCCTTTCCAGAGATCTGGTTAAACGAAACCTTATGGAAACAGCTATTCAGCACCTACTGGACATATGAGCCATTCAACCAGTAGCTACCGACCAATGAAGGCAAGGTTTGTATTCACATCTTTTCATTGTTCCCAAAAGTTCAGAGGGGTGGAGAGCAATGAATTTGAAACTCCTTAATCAATTTTTAGTATATCGCAAATTTAAAATGCACAACCTGCAATCTATCCTACTTGGTATCAGAAAAGGTGACGTCCTTACATCTATAGATTTGACAGAGGCGTACTTACATATTCCAATTCAGCCTTCCCACTATAAATTTTTACGATTCTGTTATAATAATTTCCATTTTGAATATGTGGCTCTTCCCTTCGGATTAGCCTCTGCCCCCAGGACCTTCACAAAGGTTCTCGCAGCCCTCGCTGCTCATCTCTGCAGTGTTACCTCAATGATATTTTAATTTTGTCATCTCCTGTTCATCAATCAGTCATAGATACTCAGACCACATTACACTCCCTACAACTACATGGGTTCTCAATCAATTGGAAAAAGAGTCATTTAACACCTTCGACTCTGGGGGCAATCATAGATACAGTGCAAGGCAAAGTTTTCCTGTCACCAGAGAGACAAAACAGCATTCATCAATTAGTTAAGGAGGTCAGGGTTCATAGGAGGGTGTCCCTAGCTGATCTATCAAAATTGTTAGGCAAGATGATCTCATGTATATCTATTATTCCTTGGGCCTGGCTCCACAGTAGATCCCTCCAGTGGTTCCTGCTCCCGTACCAGCAATCTGGCCGAAACAATGCCATATACAAGGTCCTCACAGGTCCTCATATCTCTCCTCTGGTGGACCAGACCAGCCATAAACAAAGGTTGCCTATTCAAAGAGCCCCACAGACTTACCATCACCACCAATGCCAACCTGATTGGATGTGGAGCTCACTTTCAATCGCTCACAGCCCAAGGCCGCTGGTCCTCCATAGAACGATCATGCAGCATAAACTGGCTGGAGCTGTGAGCAGTACACCTGGCTCTCTGCAGCTTCCTTCCACAGGTACGCAACCAACACATATTAATATTGACCGACAACGTAACCGCGAAAGCTCACATAAACAAACAGGGGGGAACTCAGTAGAAACACCTCATGCGAGAAGTGGAGTGTTTGTGTCATTGGGCAGAGAGCAACCTGATTTCCATCAGAGCAGAACACATTTCAGGACTGTCGAATACACGGGCAGATTGGCTAAGCAGGGCCACGATAGATCCATCGGACTGGTGCCTCCACCCGACCCTCTTTCAAGAGGCAGTCAGGACATTTGGGCAGCCAGTAGTAGACCTGTTCGCTTCCCCCCTCAATGCTCAGCTCCCGAGATTTCTTTCCAGATACCCCTCGCAAGGAGTGGATAATTTCAATGTGCTCCGTTGCCGTTGGCTCCTGGGGCTTCTGTACACATTCCCGCCATTTCCACTGATCCCCAAGGTCATCCAGAAGCTGCTCGACGAGAGGGCGGAGTTGCTTCTGGTAGCTCCCTACTGGCCCAGACGGTTGTGGTTTGCAGACCTCCACAATCTATCTGTATCACCACCATGGAGGATTCCGCCAGACAGGGTCTTGTTAACCCAAGGACCCCTTCAACATCCGGACCCTCAATGGTTGCACCTGACTGTCTGGAGGTTGAGCGAAGTCGTCTGAAGAGCGAAAAGTTTTCCAACAGAGTTATTGCCACCATCCAAGCTGCCAGACGCCCCTCAACAACTCGCATCTACAATGCCACATGGTCCAGTTTCTGCAAATGGTGTACCAAGTCTCAAATTGATCCCATTTCTCCATCTGTGGCTCAGATCCTAGAGGGACTTGACAGGGGATTATCACCTAATACGTTGAAAAGACAAGTGGCGGCCTTGGCATCAGTTGTCACTTATGAAGGTCTCCTATCTATTTTATTTATTTATTTATTTATTTATTTGATTTGCCAATTGTTTACAAGATAATAAGTATAAGTGTATACATAGTTGTGAATACATGAAATGGGTACATATAAGAAAAATAAAAGAATAAGAGAAACAATAGGACAGGGACGGTAGGCACGTTGGTGCGCTTTATGCACGCCCCTACAGACCTCTTAGGAAAGGGGTGAGGTCAATAGTAGACAGTCTAAGGTTAAAGTTTTTGGGATTTGGGGAAGAGACTACAGAGTCGGGTAGAGTATTCCAGACATTGACCACTCTATTGCTGAAGTCGTATTTCCTGCAATCAAGTTTGGTGCGGTTTACTTTGAGTTTGTATCTATTGTGTGCTCTTGTGCTGTTATGGTTGAAGCTGAAGTATTCATTGACAGGTAGGACATTGCAATGTATGATTTTATATACCATGCTTAAGTCAGACCGAAGACGGCGTAATTCAAGGTTTTCTAGTTCTAGAATTTCAAGTCTGGTGGCATAAGGTATTCTACAATGAGTAGAAGAGTGGAGAACTCTTCTTGTGAAATATTTCTGGACTTTCTCAATTGTGCTAATATCAGATACGTAATGAGGGTTCCAGACTGATGAACTGTATTCGAGTATTGGTCTAGCAAATGTTTTGTATGCTCTGGTTAGTAGTGTGATATTACCAGAGAAAAAGCTACGTAGGATTAGGTTAACAACTCTTAATGCCTTTTTGGCTATGTAGTTGCAGTGGGCTCTAGCACTTAGATCATTAGAGGTGAGTATTCCAAGGTCCTTTACAGAGCTTGGGTCATCAACAAGATCTTGACTATTCAGCTTGTATTTTATTTTCTGATTTTCCCATCTCTTTCCCATCATCCATGCATACAGTGTTTCCTTCGAGGAGCCACAAACATACGCCCGCCAACAGTTCACCGTTATCCCACTTGAGACCTTAACAAGGTCATTCTTGCACTCACTAAGTGCCCTTTCAAGCCTTTGCAATCATCAAGTCTCCAATTTCTGACGTATAAAGTAGTTTTTCTTGTAGCGATCACTTCCACTCGTCGTATTTCGGAACTTGCAGCCTTGTCGATCAGACAAGATCTTTGCGTCTTCCATTCCGACAGGGTCGTCCTTCGTCCCGATCCTACGTTCATACCCAAAGTTAATTCAGCCTTTCACAGGGCACAAGAACTGATACTTCCTAATTTTTGTCCCAGGCCATCCCAAGGCTGGATGTGAGGTGAGCGTTATGAATATATATATTCACCGCACAGCCTCTTTCAGAAAAACGGAGGCTTTATTTGTGTCTTTTCAGCCCAACAATCAGGGATTCAAGGTCTCATCCTCCACAATAGGCCGTTGGCTACAGGCCACAATAGCAAAAATGTATCAGACTCAATCACTTCAGGTGCCCAGAGGCATAACAGCTCATTCAACAAGGAGCGCCACAACATCAGCAGCATGGGTCACGCAGGCACCAATCATTGACATCTGTCGTGCCACAACCTGGGGCTCTCCATCGCCTTTCATTAGGCATTATAAAATAGATGTGTTTGCATCAGCTGAGGCCTCCTTTGGCAGAAGGGTTCTGCAACGGGTCCACAGGGACTAGGAGGGGATCCCAAGACAGACAGAGTCCCTCCCATAGGACAGGCCAAGCTTTGGTATGTCCCACTACTGGATGCTCTGAGCAGCTCGTGGGAGAAAGGGCGTTGGTACTTACCTGACATGCCCATTCTCCTTGAGTTGCGAAGAGCATCCAGCCCCACCCTCTTCTGTCTGGTAGGATCCTGTTTCAGCCAACAATTTTTTACAGTATTAAGGGCGAGGGTGTTTGTTTCTCTCATCTTTGCCAAAACTGGGGAACGCTCGGGAGTAGTCCCATGGAGAAGGAGGAGCGTTCCGCAAATTAAGCCCAGCCTAGATAAGCAGAGACTGAAGCTCCTCCCACTACTGGATGCTCTTCGCAGCTCAAGGAGAACGGGCATGTCAGGTAAGTACCAACGCCCTTTCTCACCCCTTGGTTGTACTTAAGGAACATTACCTGGTAACATCTGAACATTAATATTTAAGGATATATGCAAGAACCATAATAAATAAAATATTTTGTTCTTTGTCTTCATCACTGATTAAAAATCTTGTTCATAGCAACACCCTAATCTATGTTCTCTTTTTTTTTTCTTTTACATATTTAATTTTCAGCTTGTGCATTTTTTTTTACTCCTGTCACCCAACAAATCTGGCAGTCTTTTCACACCATGAATGATGAATCAGATACCTCTGAAGCTGTTGTTTTCAACTTGTACTAATGTTTCTTAACTCATTCTTCTGTTTCTCAGCTAACATCCTGCTGTTGCTTTGTGGTGAAGAGAGCAGGAAAAAATAAGCCAAAATTTGCAATAGATTGCCAGTAGATCATATCACTATTACAGCAGATAATACAATACCCAAGCGAATATTCTTTCTATTGGTAAAATTGTTCTATGAAAAAACAATGCTGGAACAAGTAAAGCAGAGCAGAAGAAGCCAAGATGGAGGGGAGATATAGGAGAAGCATACATCTTTCCTTGTAACTTCTATTCAGAAAAGGTTATTTTCTAGATATGTTAATGTGTCAACTGACCTGGTGTGAAGAACTAGAAAAATCACCACCACAGCATTTATTGCCATACCCTCATTGTTAAGAGATCATGTAGATCATGTAATCAATAACACCACACAGGGAATTGGTTGAACACATGAGAGGATTCAAATCATGGACATATATATCTTTGATCTAATCGTATATACATACATCATGGGGAAATAATTGATAAGAGGAAAATACAAAGGAAAAAAATTATACCATTGAGGCATTTTGGCATTCCATCACAGAGCAGGGGTGGGATTCTACCAAGTTCACACCTATTCGCTAGAACCGGTTGTTAACATTCTAAGCAGTTCGGAGAACTGGTTGTTAGAAGAAATTACTGGTCTAATCCTGTAAGGAAGGCAGGAAGGAAACATTCTGGTGTTGCTTACAGAAACTGTCTCTCCATTAACTCTTATTACATTCTTGGCAGGACTAGACTTTCTGTCTCAGGAACATCTCTGGAGTTTTTTTCTCTTCCTTTGCTGGTACTTTGCTTGTGTGGAGTGACCATTCAAAGTTACAATGACACTGAAAAATGGTCATTTTTCACATGACTGTTGCAGCATCCCCACAGTCTTGGGAGACCAGGCGAGGAGATGCGTGCCTCGATGTGAGTGATATTGAGTTGGCCACACCCAGCCAGTCACATGACCACCAAGCCACAGCCAACAACTAAGCCATGCCCACAGAACCAGTTGTTAAAAAATTTGAAACCCACCCCTGTCACAGAGGTTCCTTGAAACCTTAGAAGAGGAAGAAGTACCCAGCAGCATCTATTACCTACAGCAGTTTCTCAACTTTGGCAACTTCCAAATGTGTGGATGTTATTTACACAATTACCCAGCCAGCAAGGATTTTAGGTTGACCTATATAGAAATAACACCTAGACTTATATACTACTTCACAGTGCTTTACAGCCCTCTCTAAGTGGTTTACAGAGTCAACATGTTGCCCCCAACAATCTTGGTCCTCATGTTACCCAACTTGGAATGATGAAAGGCTGAGTCAACCTTGAGCCTGATGAGATTCGAACTGCCAAATTTCAGGCAGCCAGCAGTCTGCAGAAGTAGCCTGCAGTCCTGCATTCTAACCAGTGCACCATGGCTGTGGTGTCAGAATGAAAGCCTTTGACTCATGATGTCACCTCACAAATAATACAAATGAGTAATTTGAATCAGTTGTATCCAGATATCTAATACAAGTATATATCATTGTGGAGGGAAGAATAAACTGGATATGACAGAAAGAAAGGTACCATGTCGAAACTGTGTAGTCTACACTGATAGGAATATGGGAGGTCAAAGCTCTGTCTTCTGCTTGAGGCTGTGATGGTTTGCCTTCGGCTTTTGCTACTAAACTCTTTCAATTGTTGTTACACATAAACAACATGTAACAATGTTTGGTGTTTGGCTTTCAGAATAAAGGAACATCTTCTGAAATGGGTGCAGACAGTCTTGAGTATTCCAACAATAACAGCAAATCATGGACATAAAATGCCTTCTCAGCCATTGTGAGACACTTACTATCTACAGGCCATCAGGTGGATCAAAACTCTGCGTTTAGGGTTTTACTGCGCCACAAGAACTCTCGATTCCTGCGTTTCCTGAGGCAGTTGCCATTAAGCATTTGAAGCCTCCCTTGTGCGTGCAGAAATGGCTTTATGTCAATTACGCTTTATGTCAATTACATTTTCTGTGGGCGTAAGGCTTGCCAATTAAGGCTTAATTAATGCTCTTTCTAGATATTATATTTGAGACTGATTTTAACCGTGTTATTGTAATGTAGGTACTGATGAGTCAATACAAAATGCTTCAATCTATCTCTGTCTTTTGGCTGCATTGTGTCAATTACTAAAAGAGTCTAATTGTTTTAAATATAACAATGTATTGGCAGTGTAACTTTTAACTTTGTTAGTCTGTGAATAAAATACTGGATGGCAGTACTATAGCAAATGAAAGTAGGAAGAAAATGTAGGAAGCATTCCGCTCTCTGTAGAAGTCAATTCTATATTGGTATCATAGATAAAGTTCTCCACATGACTTTAACTTTGGGGTGAGAGTACATCATGTCAAGATTTGCAATTGTGGACCAGCCGTACAAATCTCTGACAGTTACAACAATTTCATTTGTAAAATTACAGAATTGGAAAGCATTATTTAGGCCACCATATCAAGCCTCCCACTGAGTTCAAGAATTAACATTAAAACATCCATGACTATTATCTAGCCAGCCTCTGTTTGAAGATATCCAACAGGGGAGTATATCCCTACTAATAAAAGTATAATCCACATCAGTTGGCAATGACACATTTTAGTGTGTTAGTTCTCTATATTTTTGTACTTTCTCTCTAAAATAGATGTACTTTACATGTACTTTTGAGACTGATTTTAACCGTGTTATTGTAATGTAGGTACTGATGAGTCAATACAAAATGCTTCAATCTATCTCTGTCTTTTGGCTGCATTGTGTCAATTACTAAAGAGTCTAATTGTTTTAAATATAACAATGTATTGGCAGTGTTTTATATATTTTATACACATTTTTGGACTATAAACAACATTGTGATATTTGACAAAAAGTGTAATTACATAAATTTGGTGCCTTTTGATGAGCAATAGTATTCAGACTTGCAGATGCTTGAGGAAGTTAGAATTCAGTTTTGGTTGCAGTCTTAATGCTAGTGTTTGATGCAAGTAAAATGGGCATAATTCCATAATTTTCCAATTAAGTTAATTATGTCCAAATGTAGATTGTCACCAGAGCTCTGCACAACATACTATCTTGTACTTTTGAACAGATTTTTGTTTTCAGACTGAACTCCTGAACATTTTAGGTAATACTTTTGGACTTGAAATAAAAATGTGCAATGAGGTCTGCAAACATAGTAAATTTACTGCCCTATCATTGTGAAAATTTACTATACCTCTGTGATTTGGGATAAGGTTTGTGGTAAATCCATTGCAAGGTCATTACTTTGGGGATCAATATTTTTTGCTTCCAAATACTCAGGAATTATAGATGCTTGTCAGAGCTTACTTTAAATATAGGGGCAAAAAAACAAGGATTGGATCTTAAGTTCTAACATAGTCCATTGCAAATGTCAGAGACCTGTGATAGATACAACACAGTCTCTAGCAACTTTGACCTTAAAACCCCATTCCATATAAATTACAACTGATTGATTATTGGCATGGTGAAGACAATAATATCAGCAAACCTCCTGTCTTCTCCCAAACATTCAGTACTTAGCTGAGACAGATATCAAATATGTTATTGCCAAAGAGCCTTCCACAACCCAGTGATTGATGCCTTCTAAACACATGCAAAATAAATCTTTTATATCAAATAGTCAAGGAAAAAAGATGGGGTAACAATGTGATGGCTCGCAGAGTGACTAGACCACCTAAATGGATAGCTGAGTGATTCACACAATGACTTTTGATTAAAGACCATGTGCTGTTCATTTAGAACAATCTTACCTTTCCAGGTAAGTTGGAAACATTGAAAAGAAAGTCCATCAGTGAAGAACAGACTTTTCCAAACTAGTATCCTTCAAATGGTTTGGATTCTAATTCTCTTAATTGTAGCTTGGTATTATGGAAGCTGAAGGTCAATACAACTAGTGAATATTTTATTTAAGAAGACTAGCACACACAGTATTGATCTAATGATTTTAATCAGCATATAATTTATTAGCTAGGTGATATTTAATCAGGATATAATTAATTTTTAAGGTTTGGCAACTATTGGCAATCCAAGATTTGATAAAGTGAGAAGTTGTGCATTGTATAGGATTTAAGTATATCTAGTTTCCTCTTTTTCAGGGAAGGGAATCTTCATTTCATATAAATAGAGCAGATGCCTAAAGGCAGTTTAAAGCACACAACATTAACAAAAGCAATCTTCAAGCCATGAACAGTTCATCCTGTTTTGTAAGCCTGTATTTCAAGTGAGAGCTGAAAGGCAACACATATGATATGTAGGGAATCTGCTAGATGCCAAAAAGGTGAAAACAAGAAAGAAAATTCAGAGAATGTTGCTAAAATGACAGTCATTGTTAATGGCCCTATCACAAAAACTGTCCTTCAGACTGAAATGTGCAGTAAATAATAATGAATCACTGTACTTTGTCGGACAGATTTGATTTGTCTAGCAAATCCAAACTGACATATATGCTCATTTACTATAGCCTTTTGAAAATGCCATTCCAGAAAAGCATAAAAAAGGTTATTTAGATTAGGCAGAGTTGCAAGATGAGTAGTACCTCAAGTTCACTGGCTTACATGCATACTCATTTAATTTCCACTGCTCCATTACTCTCAGTGAAATTGTCCTTAATATAAAAAGAGAAACAAAAAGAGAAGAGAGTAAAAACTGCAGACACATTAAACAGAAAATGGGGATAAACATATTGGTAACAAGACTTGGATATTTGTTTTTTAGGGAAAAAAATGCATAAAGGAGTAAAGTGCAGTCATTTATGTTCTTTGAGTGACCAGTAATTGCCAGCAAAGAGGTAAAGAAAATTCACACTCTTTGCTGCCATCTCATGGCCATACACACTTTTGCACCCAAATGTAATAGAGAAGAAATATTAAGGTCATTTAATGCAAATAAATATTTATATTGATTGCTCAACTCTAGTGGACTCTGAGCATCATACAAAACTAGAAAAAAGAGGCTAAAATATGAATAAGCTAATAAACAGTAAAATCAATAAAACAAAAAAGGGTCCTTAGATAAATAATAAATATAAATGCCAGGCCTGGGATCAGAACAGAACAGAATAATAGAGTTGGAAGGGACCTTGGAGATCTTCTAGTCCAATCCTCTGTTCAGGCAGGAAACCCTATACCATTTCAGATAAATGGTTGTCCAATCTCTTCTTAAAAACTTCCAGTGTTGGTGCATCCACAACTTCTGGAGGCAAGTCATTCCATTGATTAATTGTTCTCCCTGTCAGAAAATTTCTCCTTAGTTCTAGGTTGCTTCTCTCCTTGATTACTTTCCATCTATTGCTTTGTGTCTTGCCCTCAGGTGCTTTGGAGAATAGCTTGACTCCCTCTTCTTTGTGGCAACTCCTGAGATATTGGAACACTGCTATCTCGTCAATCCTAGTCCTTCTTTTCATTAAACTAAACATACCCAATTCCTGCAACCGTTCTTCATATGTTTTAGTCTCCAGTCCCCTAATCATCTTCGCTGCTCTTCTCTGCACTCTTTTCAGTGTCTTATCATCTTTTTATATCATAGTGACCAAAACTGGATGCAGTATTACAAGTGTGGTCTTACCAAGGCATTATAAAATGATATTAACACTTTATATGTTCTTGATTCTGAATTAGCTTTTTTGGCAGTTGCAGTGCACTGCTGGCTCATAATTAAGTGGTTGTTCACTAGGACTTCAATATCCCTCTCACAATTACTACTATTGAGCCAGGTACCACGTATACTATACCTGTGTATTTAGTTTTTCTTGCCTAAATGTAGAACCTTACTTTTTTCACCATTAAATTTCATTTTGTTAGATAGTGTCCAATGTTCAAGTCTGTCAAGATCTTTCTGTATCTTAAGCCTATCTCTGGAGTGTTTGCTATTCCTGCCAGCTTGGTGTTGTTGTGAATGAATAAAGTAAATAAAGCCCAAATGCAAAGTAGGTTTTGGAAGCCTGCACATTTGATTGGTCCTTGAACAGCAAACAAGGATTGGTTCATAAAAGCCCCTGATTGGCCAAACTTAGGACACTTCCTATTGGTTATTGGTTTGGACCTTATGCACTTATTATTGGTTAATAGGGTAGCAGCCAACCCTATAAAAGGGTTACTGCTGCCCATAGCCTTGCTCTGTTCTGTTCTATTTACTGTTAATAAAGAGTTGAAGTCACTGGTCAGATGTCTGGTCTCCATTACTCTCCAAACTTAACACTGGCGACGAGGATGGGATGCGGAGACCGAAGAGCTGACTGATCTACAGAGCAACCAACAGAGCACGTGGTCGAACACGCACCATCAACGGCAACATGGCCAGCGGTGCCGTACCACCCGCTCCATTCAACCCAGAAACCGAAGACTGGGAATCGTACATGGATAGGTTCCAGATGTTTCTGGAGACCAACAATTTGAAAGATGCAACAACCGGCAAAAAAAGAGCTATATTTCTAACTCACTGCGGGCCTACCGTGTTTAAAATGGCAAAATCACTTGCCAAGCCAGCCGAAGTAAAAGAGATGGACTGGGACGTCCTCGAGCCTTTACTACGGGCTCACTACGCGCCCACCGTGCCAACCTTAGTCAGAAGACACGAATATTACCAGAGGGACCAACGGAAAGGTGAAAGCCTTGCCAACTACATCGCAGATCTCCGCAACCTGGGAGGCCTCTGCAGATTCTCCGATTTAGAAGAAGCCCTCCGAGACCGCCTGGTTCTGGGCCTAGAAGACGGCACGATCCAGAGCAAAATTATGGCTAAGGGGGACATCAGCCTCACCGATGCCCTCAAAGAAGCCACTGCAGCGGAGGCGACCAAAAAGTCGGCAGCCCGAATGCGCCGCACCAACGCACCGCTACGTCAACTCGCCAAAGATACCTCGCCTCGCTCAGAGAGACACCCGGTATCGACTCACCACGAGGACCTAGAATCCCCATCAGAAAGCGATGAGGAAGAGGTCAACCGACTCCGAACGGAACGAGACCAGTTCACACAACCCTCATCTCGACCTTGTGCAGGATGTAGGGCGAATCACCCCCGATCCAGCTGCAAATTCCTCGACGCACTCTGCCGCGTTTGCGGGAAAAGAGGTCACATCGCAAAGGTTTGCAGAAGCAAACAAAACTCCAAACCCCGACAGGCCGAATACCAGTCTTCAGGATTCTTCGGCACACCCCGAGACAAACTGAATCACCAATGGGGAAGCCACTCCTACAGAAACAAACCGTCCACCACTTCCACCAGGCGTGAAGAAACCAGGCGGGAAGAGACCCACCAAACAATTACCATAGGCCACGCTACATCCCTTGATGCCGGGAAAATCCGAGTAGAGGTCGCTATCGAAAACAAACCTTGTGTAATGGAGGTGGACTCAGGATCATCCCTCTCGATGGTGTCCTGGAAGACGCTTCAACAGCTCATTCCGACGATTCGCCGCCAAGACCTAAACCCTCAAAGGGTTATCCTCAAAGATTACCAGGGTAACCGAATTCCCGTTGTCGGGTCCCGCCGAATCCAGGTCTCTTTCAAGGACCGCACCGTCGCACTGCCACTGACTGTCGTGGACCGTGACCGGCCTAGTCTTTTAGGCCTTCAATGGTTCAGACTGCTTGGAATCACAGTAGCCGGAGTCCACCGTGCCGAGAGCAACGATTGGGAGGAAGCCCTCGTGCAAGAATTCCAAGACGTTTTTGCGAACGGACTAGGCAAGTACAAGGGGACCCCGATCTCATTTAACTTGAACCCCGAGGTAGCACCCATCCGCCTTAAGCCGCGTCGGGTGCCGTTCGCCCTGAAACCTAAAATCGATGAACAACTCGATAAGCTAATAGAACAGGGCGTGCTGGAACCCACCGACCACGCCCGATGGGAAACCCCAATAGTGACGCCTATCAAGCCTGATGGGTCACTGAGAATTTGCGGAGACTACCGGGCCACCCTAAACCACGCACTCCAGCAAAGTGCGTATCCAGTGCCGGTAGTGCAACACCTGCTCCATTCCCTGGGTGGCGGGAAAGTTTTCGCTAAACTAGACCTAGCCCAGGCATATCAACAATTGCCTGTAGATCCGGCCACCGCGGAGGCGCAAACTATCGTCATGCATAGGGGCGCATTTAAATGCAACCGGCTCCAGTTCGGGGTGAGCGTCGCTCCAGGAATTTTTCAGAGCTTAATGGAAAGGCTGTTACAAGGAATAAGAGGGGTCGTACCGTATTTCAACGATGTGCTCATCGCCGCCCCGAACAGAGACATTCTAGAAAAACGACTCCGCATAGTTTTACAAAGGTTCCAAAATGCAGGCCTCAAAGTTAAAAAAAATAAATGCCAGTTATGTACCAAAAGGGTGGAGTTTTTGGGATACCTCCTGGACAGTCAAGGAATCCATCCCACTGAGGACAAATTAAAGGCAATTAAGAAGGCCCCCACTCCAAGGAACAAGGCAGATCTACAGGCGTTCCTTGGACTTATCAATTTCTATAACGTCTTTTTACCCAATAAAGCAACCGTAGCTGAACCATTACATAGACTTTTAGACAAAAAAGCAACGTGGGTTTGGGGACAACGTGAACAAAACGCTTTCCAACAAGTAAAGAAATTGCTAACTTCTGATTCTGTACTTATGCAGTACAACGAGACTCTGCCGTTAACTATTACTTGTGACGCCTCACCTTTTGGGGTTGGAGCAATCCTAGCCCACGTATTACCGAACGGAGCAGAAGCTCCCGTCGCCTATTTTTCACGAACTTTAGCTAAAGCTGAAAGAAATTATAGTCAGCTGGATAAAGAAGCTTTAGCTATTGTGGTGGCAGTTAAAAGGTTTCATGAATATGTGTATGGGCGTGCGTTTACAATAATTACTGATCATAAACCACTACTGGGGATTATTGCGGGTAATAAACCAACCCCGTATATATTGTCCCCCAGAATGACCCGCTGGTCTGAATTCTTGGCGGCGTACAATTACACCTTGCAACACCGCCCGGGGAAATCAATTCTCCACGCTGATGCATTGAGCAGAACACCGCTTCCAGAATCGGTTGAAGATCCAGCCCCAACCATCACAACGTTGCAAATTGAGACTCTACACGCGCCGCCATTGACGGCGAGAGACATTGCCCTCGAGACAAAACGAGATCCGGTCTTGCAACACCTCCTACGCTGGGTTGAGCGTGGTTGGCCAACAGAACAGCTATCACCTGAATGGGCGCCGTTTAAAGCACGCCAAACCGAACTGTTTTCTCAAAAGGGCTGCATCTTGTGGGGCGATAGAGTCGTAATCCCGAGCAAACTGCAACGAACTGTTTTAGCGGTATTGCACGACGGACATCCGGGCATCGTGCGGATGAAAGCACTCGCACGGAGCTACGCCTGGTGGCCGGGAATCGATAAAAGAATCGAGGCCTGGGTCGCTACTTGTCAACGTTGCCAAGACGTCAGCAACGCCCCACCTAAAGCAAGCCCAACCGAATGGGAAACTCCGAGAGGACCATGGTCCCGTATCCATATTGACTTTGCGGGGCCTACAAAAGGGCACACTTTCCTTATTACAGTCGATGCCTATTCAAATTGGCTCGAGATCCATCGAATGAGCACAACTACAACGGACTCAGTTATCAACAAATTAAACAGGTTATTTGCCACACATGGTTTTCCGGACGTCCTCGTCTCGGATAATGGCCCACAGTTCACAGCATTACCATTTGAACAATATCTTGCTGACCGGGGCATCCGCCATGCGCTGACCTCGCCCGCGCACCCTGCGGCGAACGGGCGTGCAGAGCGCATGGTACAGTTTGTAAAAAAGACCCTCCACAAAATGGAATTCGGAAACATCGATGAGAAAATCAATCGGATTTTATTGTTGCAGCACATCACGCCCCACAGCGTTACCAACAAAACGCCCGCCGAACTTCTTATGGGGCGGAAACTACGATCGCACCTCGACCGGCTCCACCCCGCATACGCACCCGAAAAGCCTTTCGGCTCCAGCAGCAAATGCCGGGAATTTAAGGTAGGCGATTTAATCTTTGCCAAAAACTTCTCCGGCGACCCTTTATGGATACCCGCAACCGTTACCCACCTCACTGGGCCTAAATCTTACCGCCTGCTAACAGACGATGGGAGGGTGTGGAAACGCCACATAGACCAACTCCGTTCGAGATTACTACCCAGCGCCAAAGGCTCCCCCTGTTCACCAACTGAGGGGGGAGGAAATATCGAGGAAATTGACTTCGATACGACGGATAGCAGGCCAACGGAAAACCTACGGCCCAGCGAAGTACCGGGATTGAAGCGGGAGGAGTTGACTTTTCCATGGGACTTGAACACGGGGAAACCGAACTGCGAAACCCCGAAGAAACACTGATTGGCGGAGACAACAACAACGGAAGCAGCACGGAATCACCGTGCAGCGAAATGGAACTTAATAAAGATCATCCAAGCGCTCCACCGGAACTGGACTTGAGAACAAGCCCGGTGGAACCACGGAAATCATCCAGACAGACCAAATGGCCTGTCTACCTTGAAGATTTTGTTACAGCTCCCCTCAAACGGAACCCAAGGGGGAGGGGTGTTGTGAATGAATAAAGTAAATAAAGCCCAAATGCAAAGTAGGTTTTGGAAGCCTGCACATTTGATTGGTCCTTGAACAGCAAACAAGGATTGGTTCATAAAAGCCCCTGATTGGCCAAACTTAGGACACTTCCTATTGGTTATTGGTTTGGACCTTATGCACTTATTATTGGTTAATAGGGTAGCAGCCAACCCTATAAAAGGGTTACTGCTGCCCATAGCCTTGCTCTGTTCTGTTCTATTTACTGTTAATAAAGAGTTGAAGTCACTGGTCAGATGTCTGGTCTCCATTACTCTCCAAACTTAACAGGTGTCATCTGCAAATTTGGTGAGTTCTCCATTTATCCCCTTGTCCAAATCATTGATTAAGATGTTGAAGAGTACTGGGCCTAAAACAGAGCCTTGGGGCACTCCACTGCATACTTCCCTTCATGTAGATGCAGTTCCATTAAGGACTACACATTGAATGTGGTTGGTCAGTCAGTTATGAATCCATCTGGTGGTAATGCTATCTAAACCACATTTTTCTATCTTATCAAGTAGTAGGTTGTGATCTAGTTTATCAAATGCCTTACTGAAATCCAAGTATATTATATCGACAGTATATAATATCCAAGTATATTATATCGACAGTATATAATATCCAAGTATATTATATCTGCTCCGCTAATTTTATCACTTTGTCAAAGAATGCAATAAGAATTTTCTGGTATGACGTGTTTTTGAGAAACCCATGTTGGGTTTTAGTTATGACTTTGTTTGCCTCTAGGTGTTTACTGATTCGTTGCTTGATTATCTTTTCCAGCAATGAATCAACAAACAAAGTCATAACCAAAAGCCAATATGGGTTTGTCAAAAACAGATCAAAGTCAGGTTTTCAAAGCTTTTCAGAACCCTGGGAGAAAGTGTGCCATTCTTACCTCAAGGGAATGCTGTTCCAGAAAATGGGGCAGAAACAGAAAAAGCAACTTCTTTGTCCATAAGATGTCAATGTTTAATGGATTCAATTTGCATGAGATGTCCAGATCCATTAGATGTTGTCTTGGTAGGCCAGGAAAAAGAACAAGCTCAGTATCTCTTTCAGCCCCTTGATAAGTAAGTTGCCACTATTTTAAAGTGAGAGATGACAAGTATGATTATGTCTATGAGGGTCAACTCAACTGTGTCATCTGTATTTAATTCATCAATAAAAACATGAAATCAAATGAATGTGGCTTCTGCCCCAAAATCAGTGGTGGGATTCAAATTTTTTTACTACCGGTTCTGTGGGCATGGCTTGGTGTGCTTGGCAGGGGAAGGATACTGTAAAATCTCCAGTCAGAGGTGATATTTGCTGGTTCTCAGAACTACTCAAAATTTCCGCTACCGGTTCTCCAGAACTGGTCAGAACCTGCTGAATACCACCTCTGCCCCAAATATCCTTTTTATAGCTTCCTGTATTCTGCTGGTGCTGCTGGTTTATGAATGCAATGATATATTTATTGAACGTATATAGAAAAATATTTAAAAGAATTAAAGACCTATTCAATCCCAGTAACTTAACTGGCAATATAACTTTGATAATTTGGCTTTATTTTATATTGATTTTTTTCTTCTCTTCTCCCTTAAAAATCTTCTATAAGAAGTTAAAAGGCTTTCGCAGGCCATTACATAGTTTATTAGTAAATAAATAAAGGATTGTTTAACTATAACAAATAAAAAGATAAACCCTTTCATTTATTTACCAAAGCCATCCTATTTTTGTCTACAAGTACAATTTTTTTTCAATAAATATGCACCTAAGAAGCTTACCGAAAGTTACATCATTACACAAAAGTACACTCCTGAAAAATTAGTTTAGTATTCTCAATTTAAGATAATAGTGCTCCTCCTTCTTTTTTAATTGGCTTATCTAAAACAGAAAAGCCAATACTTTTCAGCAGTTAGCAGTGAAATCCCTTATGACCCACAAGCATAATACCCTTTTTAAAATTCTCCACATTTATTATTGTCCGGAAAAATAACATTTAAAACTGCTCAGAAGGCCTCTCCTCCCGTGTATTGTATTCTCAGCAGTCTTCACAACAAACTTTGAGCAATACTTCCTAATTTTTATTCAACTGTTAGCCTGACGAATCATTACAAAACCTCATCTAATGCACATCTCCATTGGTTGAGGAACAATTTAGAAGCTGGATAGTTCTTACTAAATGTGTACTGTATACAAAATAAGATGAATCAATATGGCTACCCCTGATGAAATGGCATTACTTGTTAAACTTCAAGAAGCAGAAAAATTAACTATAACTTCCATCATACTTTTTTCTATATTCTGTGTCCTCTCTTTTGGAGATTTGCTGACCATAGCAGAGGCTGAAATATAAGGAAGGGATGACAGGATTATAGAAGGGATGAGTTGAAGGTTCTTTACAGAAATAATGTCACCTACTGCAGATTAAAATAATCACAAAATATTGTCCTACCCATTGATTGGGGGACATTAAATATATAAAGACCATCACCCAACTTTCTCAGATATATCTTTCAAAATAATATCAATATTTTGATAATGTGAAAGGATGAAATAAAATCTGTAAGGAAAAAAATAGTTATGCACGCTTTAGTAGTTTACTGTATAAAACATAATGTCCTTTGCAGTATGTAATCAAAGTACCATGTCCTCTTATTGTTCATTTAATTGCAGGGTTCTTTACAAACCATAGCAATGTTCTGTCAATGACGCCATGTACCGATAGAATTTATATCTTTAGTGAAATTCAATGAATTGAAGGATGTGTGGAATCTGTTTTGTTCTTATGCATCTTTCCATTGTTAAGACAAGGCCAGCGTGTACTATCCAGTTCATTAGAATAACAGAATCATTGCATTACCTGAGTATCGAAATTGCTATGTTGAACTTCAAATAATGTTAGTGTAGTTTGTTCACATTTTGAATGACACCCATGTCTCTGCTCTTGCTATCTTTACAGTGTTATTGATGATAAAAATAAATGTTCAGTGCAACAGAGGTTTCTATAGAAGTGTGCATGCTTAAGCGTTTTTTGAACAACTTTCTATACAGGTAGTCCTTGGCTTATGACTACGATTGAACCCAAAATTCCTATTGTTAAGTGAGACACATGTGAGTTTTACCCAGTGGTGGGATTCAAAATTTTTACTACCGGTTCTGTGGGCATGGCTTGGTGGGCATGGCAGGGGAAGGATACTGTAAAATGTCCAATCAGAGGTGGTATTCGCCAGTTCTCTGAACTACTCAAAATTTCTGCTACCGGTTCTCCAGAACTGATCAGAATCTGCTGAATACCACCTCTGGTTTTGCCCCATTTTATGATTTCTTGTCTCAATTGTTAAGTGAATCATTGCAGTTGACAAATTAGTAACACTGTTGTTAAGTGAATCTGGCTTCTCCATGGACTTCTGGATTCCCCATGGTCACTAAAGGTGATCACATGACTTTGGGACACAGCAATGGTAAAAAATATGAACTTGTTGCCAAGCAGCTAAATTTTGGTCACATGATCATGAGGATGCTGCAAAGATTGTAACTGAAAAATGGCCATACATCACTTTTTTCAGTAATGTTTTAACTTTGAACTATTTCTAAATGCACCGTTACAAATTGAGGATTACTGGTGTATAAGACTTTGTAATTCTTGTGGCTCTTGCTCTTGGTTCATCAGGGCACAAGGAGGCTAGGCCTCATCACAACCTGCTAGCTTTCAAATAATAAAATGATTGTTGAATCCTCTCCAGCTTCTTCCTTCTGTTGGGTGAGTTTTCCACCACAGATTGAAGTGCAAAATGCCAATTGTATACGCGAATGAGTTATGGCAGATCAAACCCCTGAGGCAGCATTTCCAGAAGATTTCCCATCATATCAAATACAAGGACTTTCAGTAGAAGCTGTTTCACAGACTGAGTTCCACATCATTGAGAGCTGATAAGTAATTAAATGATGAGAAATGATATGAAATGAATGAACTGGTTCTCAGATCTTGCCAGACGGCAGCAGTAAATCCTTGAAAAAGATTCTGTTCACCTAAAAACTTGAATGGTGATCTCTCAGCTGCTTGTGGGTAGGATAGTAATTCTCAGTGTCTGATCAATGATGTGTTATCATAGATGCTTAATTAATGCCTAGCCCTTTAAAGAAATCTCCATCGGAACTTGTGACATACACTGTTATTGGTGTCCTGCCAACCTTAGTTTTATTATGGGTAATATAATGAAGCAGGCATGTGGCTGAAAAAAGGCAGAATAAAAGCAAAATAGAGACAGAATTTAGGGGGTTAGAATAACAATACAAGGACAGCCATTGCACTAGTTAAAAATCCAGAGAAATAATGAGATCTATAATGGAGCAGTGTGATTGGAAATGGATAATGGAAGTTTGGTAGAATGATCCCAGAAGTGGCCCTTTTAAACATATATACTGTATTTTAAAACACTTTAAAAATGTTAAAAGTACAAGTCACTTCCTGAAATGCTCAGTCAATTTAGCCAGCTCAGTTCATTATATTATCATCTCTCATTTAACCTCATTTAAAGGGTTATCATGAGAATAAAATAGATGGAGAAATGCTCAATATCCTGGGTTCCTGTAAGGATGATAAAAAATATATATTTTTTTAAAAAAGGAAAAATACAGGAAGGTAAGGTTTCTAGCCAAGACTACCTTTTTTTCTTATGGTGTACAAAATGAATAATTACTTTGTTTTCTTGGCTGTCATTTATCAGTTATCTGGATTTCTGTAATATAAGCAACATAGGCTTCAGTTGTCTGCATGTAAAGAATTACCTATGGCTGTGAAGAAAGGTAATAAAAACCAAAACACAATTTACTACCTTTATTTACTGTCTTTGGAGAATGACAGTTTTTTCATCCAGCTGCCATTTTTACTCCGTAATCCCTCACTGACTAATTCCAAACAATAAGGGTTGAATTGGACTATAATCAGACCCTGTAATAAAGTATCAAATGCTAGGTGTCTGAATGTTTTGTCTGAAATGGTATAGGGTTTCCTGCCTAAGCGGGTTGGACTAGAAGACCTCAAGGTCCCTTCCAACTCTTCTCTTCTCTTCTCTTCTCTTCTCTTCTCTTCTCTTCTCTTCTCTTCTCTTCTCTTCTCTTCTCTTCTCTTCTAGTCTCTCATCACAGTTTCAAGAAAGTGAGCTGCTAAGTCTTCATATTATGATTCTCTGCTCTGTTCCCATCAAATGGATGGAAGAATTTTCTGTGTCCTTTTAAAGGAAATCGGAAAGGATCTTAATGATTCAAATTCCCAATTCCTGCACACAACATTGTCATAAGAATATTGTATTGGGGTGCTTTTCACTGAACGTACTTATCTTCATCTAATTGTAACATGTATGGCTACAAATCCTCACTAAACACATCTCAACAGACTAATACCAGGTTGCACTATTAGTATAAAGAATTGGAAAAGTTTGTAAAAATAAAATGCACATGTACTTCAAAGGATATGTAAACTTTACTTTATTTATTTTATTTATTTATTTATTTGATTTGCCAATTGTTTACAAGATAATAAGTATAAATGTATACATAGTTGTGAATACATGAAATGGTTACATATAAGAAAAATAAAAGAATAGGAGAAACAATAGGACAGGGACGGTAGGCACGTTGGTGCGCTTATGCACGCCCCCTTTCTCTCAGCAAGTTCATATGTGGGACATGACTTGGAGAATTTCCTGTTTAATATCTGCATATATATAATGACATTTTACTTTGTTATTCTTGCTGGATTACCACACATTACCTATTATGGCATTGAGCTGTACTTTGATATGAAGTCAAACTGGATTTGTATTAAATTACACAGTAATGTTGAAGTATGTAGCTGTGGCACTTACAGCCTGGAAAATGAGGACAGTAAACAAAAAATAATTCACATGAAACACAAAAAGTATCCTTAAACAAGATCTAGAGATAACCAACTGGCTTAGATGTTTTTAAAAGAGGAATAGATCAATACATGAAAAATAGTAATAGCATCTGATCACAGGCACTCCATATTGCCTCCCGTTGTCAGAATCAGGTTGCAAACAAGTATTTTTCTGTTCTTCCTTCTTGTGATTTTTCTAATTGACTATTGTGAGAATCAAATAGTTGAATGAAACCTTGGTCTCATTAGCTGGGTTCATATTATGTTGCATGATGTGCAGAACAGAGACTGTTTGCATCTAAATTCTCATTGCCAGACAGGGCTTCACACCTTCCTTGTGAGCTTTTTGAAATATATTGCTTAAAGCTGTTGAAGAAAGGGTGCTGGACTAATTGTGCCTTGTCTGATCTGACAAAGCTCTTGGGCTATTCTTAAGCTTTTCAAAAATAATGACACTTTTCAAACAGATGGTTTATTGTATTTTTAATTGTTCTTTTATATTGCTTTTTTCCTGAGCTTCCTTTTGGAAAGATAGTTTGTTAATTTCATAACATAGCAAGCAAAGTTAAGATTCAATGTCAAGTGGCTTAAGACAAAAAACAAAATCAGGGGGTGTGATGAAATTAGAAATGCTATTAATGAAAATCTCTAAGTCAGGCTCTCAAGGATAGCTATAGTCCAACAGTTTCAAACTCATGGCCTGTGGGCTGGATGTGCCATGTGCTGGCCACGCCCACCCCCAGTTTAGCAAAGGGGGAAAAAGTTGCAATATGTCATGTGATGATGATGTCACAATGTGAGTTTGACACCCCTGCTATAGTCAGGCTGCCACTGATAACATGTTGCCACTGAAGCTGCTCACCTGGACTAGGAACCCCACTTGATCTAGGACTGCTACATTGGGTCTGCAAAAATCTGGATAATCACTAGATGGCAGGAAAGAGGATAATTTCAGGGCCTGTTGAAAGCTTTGCCCACATTTGTAGCTGTAATTTAAACAAACCAAAGAAATGTCTAGTCTTTGCTTGATTGCTCCTTTTTGCTTATCTTTCACAAATAATACAGCTTGCAAGACTCACAATTATGAAGGGGATCTGTATTCCCTTGTTCTTTTGTTCCAAAAATGAATGAATGAATGAACAACTTTGATCAATGTTCCCCATCCTCTTTTCATTATAGTTGCAGCAAAAGTAATTGGGGATAATGGAACAAATAGGACTAAAGACAACAAACATTCTATTAAACAAGAGTTAAGCAATTTGTTGGTGTGCTGGCATGTCATCATACAATCCTAGGAAGCTGGAATCCTATATTCATTTATCCAAGAGCAAAAACTTTTGCATTCAAAGGAATTTCTGCCAAATTGGGGATCAAATCTATTATATCCCAAGAAAAACAAATTAGAAAAAACTGCCTTAGACATTTAGTAATATTTTAAGTGTGGTTCTCTACACTTATTTTACTGTGTAGAAACATAATTCTTGGGTACTAAGACTGATTATTAGTGCTATCGGATATGACCTAAAAATATGGATGACTAAATAGATGGTAGTGAAGTATGGGAGATTATGTATCTCTTTGCTATCATCAAATGGCTGTCCAGATTTTTGAAGCCCAATGGCCACCCTGGAGAAATTACTTTTCTTTATAGCTCCCTAATCAAGGCATGGATATGTCATAGTAAATATTCTTTTAAATCATGTCATAACCCTGCCTACCTCTTATTCCTAGCCAACAGCTGAGAATTTTTTAAAAATATATTTAGCTGTTTCATTTTTAAAGCAATGCTTTCTATTTTCTCCATATGTTTTTTTTTTTTGGGGGGTGGTGGTGGTGGATATGATCTAAGATTCTTTATCAATTATGCAATTGCTGGTCAGTAGTTGGAATCTTCTCAGCACCTATTGTCACTTTAGCCTGCTGTAGGCATCATCTCTCCTCTCCAATCACAGACACTGTCCTTCAAGGTTATTTTGACTTGGGCTGTAGCAGAGACTTGACAGCTGGCTTCCATAAAATGTCCAACCAGCATTTTTTAAAGAGAGAAAATCAATTTAAACCAGGGACCATTTCTTCTAGCTGTGTTCTAGCTATTTCACCAATGGATGAACTTCAGCTTTTCAAAAGCTGCTGAGTTGTTTCAAGAGCTTGTATCTCCTGCTGCTGATTTTATTATTTGGGGTAGTAGTGGTGGCAGTGCCATTTCACCTATTTGTACATAATTGGTCTACTTCACAGACTACTTCTGGCTGTATGTATTCAAGACATTGCTGCTAGTACTAGCCAAGGATGGAGAAAATTAGGAAATAGTTATTTAGGCTGTGGAAATAGATACTAACATGTTTGCTTTTGCTGTTGAAGTAGATATTAACATGTTTGCTTTTACTTCTTAATCTCTCCATGTAGTTTGATTTTTAAAGGCAGCTTCTGCATATATCTATGTCTCACAGAAGAATCATTTAAGATCTCCCTTCTCTCATATATGGCAGCCAATGTGGCCTAGTGTTTAAGGTCCTAGTTAGACAAGAAAGCTGGCTTGGTGCCTTTTGACCAGTCTCTCTCTCTTTTTTAGCCACAGGGTTGTTGCAGTGGGAAAAATAGGATGAAGAAGGAATATTAGGTATGTTTGCCCTTTTGAGATACTTCTCAAGCAATAATGATGGGATAAAAATATAACACATAAATCATTGTGGATTGCAGGAAAATACTAATGCTGCAATAGCATTGGAAAACTTAATGGGACAACTTAGGTAGTGATCATGACAGTATCATGTCTTTGTTTGAAAGACATGTTTTGGCCTTGTGTCTCTGAGCATTACCTTCACATATCATGTGTTGTTAGCTTCCTTTCCGCATATCATTCATCTTTAAGTAGAAGTGCATATGAAACTCAATACTCTTGCCAACCATCAGGCTGCTGAAATATCTGTTAATGGCAGTGGTGGAATCTGAGCTGTGGCAAGAATCCATCACAAATCTGGTGGGACCAAAATTTCAATCTTGCCTTCATAAAGGATGCTGCTGTCCATAGCTTTTATTGTCAGCAAAAGCACTGCAGCTAATAACATATTTAGTGTCCATCAGATAAAGATTGCCTTAAGTGGATTGAGACAGGTGTCTGAAATATGACCGAAGCTTATTATATTAGGAGAAGAATTTAAGCTGAACTAAGTACTTTAAATAAAGTAGTCAGCCCAGAAGCAGATTGATTTTTCATCTTTAGCTTTGTTTCCCTTCCTTTTATTGGATTAGCTCAAGATATATAGCATCTTTCATGGCATATCCAGCACAGATTTACAAATATCAAATTCTGTCCTTAAAAGAACTACTGGGAAGATCTAATCACAGGGTAACCTAAATTGAACACTGCATTATGCTTTCTGTGTGCAAAATTTGAATTAAATCCTTGGTGTACCATTTGGATTGGCTCAGTCTAATTTTTTTCTGTGTTTTTTTTTTTTTTAAATACATACACATCCATATATACTCAGAACTTTAACTGGAAAAGTATTGGGTCAGCATGATGTACTAAGATTAGAAAACAACTGTAATTTGTTTGCATCCTGATGTCTTATTTTGGATTTGTCACAAATGATCCAAAAATATTTTGGTTCTATCAATGTTTTTAGGAAAATGAAAAAAGACATCCCATCTCCAGCACTTCATGAATACTTAGGAATATTGTGATCTACAAACAGTTACTTGTGGTTTGTGGACATCTGATGCTTGCATTAATAAATTGGGAGACCAGATGACATATGAATGTCATTTGAACAAAATTGAACAAATTTTGAACAAAACTTGAACAAAACTAATTTAGAACAAAGAATGGCTTAAGATCTTTGGTAGAAGCTTTCCAAAATATTTTGAATTACTTGTCTAACCTCCCGTGATCTAAAAAATGACATTCATGTATGAGATATATAGTCCCCTATAAAATTGTAACAGCTCTGTAGGATTAGGATTATCTGGAGCCATAGTAGTCTGAATTCTGTTCTTGATATGGGATATAAACCATATTGGTTATTCTAAAGTATAGTCTCTTATGGGACATCTAGTGATAGGTTCATTTATTTATTTATTTATTTTGTCAATCGCTTACAAGATAATAACATAAGTATAAATACAGGAAATAGGTACAAATAATTGGAGACAATAGGACAGAGACTGTAGGCACAATTGTGTGCTTATGCATACCCGTTACATACCTCCTAGGAATGGGGTGAGGTCAATAGTGGTTAGTTTGAGGGAAAAGAAGTGTGGGTTTGGGAAGTGACAAGAGTCTGGTAGTGTGTTCCAGGCATTGACAACTCTGTTGCTGAAGTTGTACTTTCTGCAGTCAAGTTTGGAGTGGTGTACATTAAGTTTATATCTGTTGTGTGTCTTGTATTGTTGCAGTTGAAGGTGAAAAAGTCATTGATTGGTAGTACATTAAAGGAGATTATTTTATAAATTATGCTTAAGTCAAACCGTAGGTTCATGAACATTTTCATTCCACTGGATCTCATTGCTATCTTTGATATTGTCAACAAGTACTCTTCTGTACCTTTTATGGAGATTGAGAAATGGTGGCACCATATTGTCCAATAAGACAGGTGGAAGTGCAGAGATCAGGCCTTTGGGTGTTCAATTATTGGATACTTCAGAGCTCAGCCCTTTCCCTTGTTCTTTATCTGGATGAAGTTGTTGGAAGGGGCCATCCATCAGTTTGGGGTGAGGTATCATCAGTATCATGAAATGCAGTTATTTATCTCTATCCTAAGTCAAATGGAGGTTCAACAAAAATCTAAACCTATGGTTAGCACCTGGATAGTGAATTACAAGGTCATATTCAACAAGATGAAGTGGTTCTTTATTCAGAAACCTTATGAAGTCTAGACATTACTAATTGTGATTGTCAACAGGGTTATACTTCCCTGAAGAGATTAGGCATGCAATTTTGAGTTCATGTTGTACTCATGGCTCCTACTAGAAGATCAGATGTGGCAGGGGCCACAAAGATATTTGCTCAACTCTAATTAGTGAAAAGTTGTCATTTTAACTTGAATAGATTACTATGAGAACAATCATTCATGAGCTGATTATGTTTACATTAATTATAATTTGTTTTACACATGGCTGCCCTTGAAGACCACTTGAAAACTAACTATTGGTGTTTTATCATTGTGATTTTATACTATAACATTGTTTTATTATAACACACCTAGAGTTCCTACCAACTCAAACTTTGAGGTACTTTGACCAGAATTAAATTTTCTGTCTTGTTGGATAAATCAATTTCTTGGGACAAACAAGTCAGTAGGGTGTTTGAGTTAAACAAATGAGAAATTCTTGACAAATATCAGGAATTTAGTAGAGATAACACTCAGAAAAGAATAAAGCACTGATAGCTTTTAGAAACCCCATAGCCAGAGTCCTTTGTAGTATGCAACTGTGGTTTTCTAGGTAGAATATACTCAGAAAAGACAATGCTTTTCTGAGTATATTCTACCTAGAAAACCACAGTTGCAGAGTACAAAGGACTCTGGCTATGAGTTTTCTAAAAACTATCAATGTTTAGTAAGCAAGATGACAGGAAGTCTCAGGAAGTTGCTTAACTACTTGACTTAGTATCATTTGACTGAATAATATAAAAGTTCTTTAGTTTCAGTAAAGTCCCTGCCAGTCAGGAAAGGATAATGCATTAAGCTATATAGGATACAAAAAATACAAGTATATATAGGTAGAGATTGTGGGAAAGAATTAAGAGACTACAGGTAGTCCTCAATTTATAACTATTCGTTTAGTGACCACTCTAAGTTACAATGGCACAGAAAAACATGACATATGACTGGTTCTTGCACTTATGACCATTGCAACATCCTCATGGTCACGTGATCAAAATTTGAGTGTTTGGCAACTGCCATGTATTTGACCCATCCCAGGGTCATGTGGTTGCTGTTCCCAACCATGATCAAATCTCACAAATCACGTAACTGTGATGATTCGCTTTAAAACCATGCCAAAAAGTTATAAAATTATATGTGATTCACTTAACAACCAACTTGTTTTGCAACAGGAATGCTGGTCCCAATTGTGGTTGTAAGTAAAGGATTAGCTATACTTGTAGATGCCATGAAATTAGGACTTTCAGAAGGAAGGACTGGTGAAGTCAAGAAAAATAAGTTAGATTTGGAAATAGGCAGTCAGTGTGTTTAAAAATCCCAGTATTGGAGTGTGATAAAGCAGAAGAGGAAGAGAGCAAAAAGGAAGAAAGGAAGCCTGAAAACCATCTGCTGGCCAAAATATTATTTGTGAATAAAAGGCAAAGAAGAGAAAGCATGGGACTTTTCCTCCTGCAGCTTCTTGTTTAAGTATGATTTTATTCTCTAACGCGAGCAGTAAAAATGGAAACTTGGATGGGGAGGCAAAGAATTTGGAGCAATGCAGCCTGTGTAAGGTTGGGGAAGTAAAGCAACGAGGCCGGAAGTTTAATCTGTGAGGAAATTGTCCAATGATGTGGAAAATTAAGATTTGAAGAATCAGATGGAGGAAAAGAGGTCAAGTGTAAATCAGTCAGGTGGATTGGAGATTGGATTGAGGCAGAAAAGTTGTAGCATTCAGAGGAGTAGCTTCCTAAGACTTTCTGCAGTTGAGTACATTTGCCAAGAGAGGAAAGAGGAAAATTGTGCTTTTAACCAGTGATGGATTGATTATGTGCCATCAAATTTAGCAACCACATGGATAATATCCTTGATGATTAAATCCATAACCGCAACTTGAGGAGATTACAGGATTGTTGTATGTGACAGAAGTGAATTCTGAGAAGAGGAAGGGTCCCTGAAGAATGCAGCTAGAAGATTCATCCTCAACATTGACATTACTCTGGTAACTTGTGTTATATTCTTCATATGACTGTGTGCTCTTTCCTATTTATATAAGTAAAACTTTAAAAAGTTCACAACATACCAAAGATTTTTTTTTTGTATCATATGCCCTAAAAGGGGTAGAGAACCTCCCTTGTTGTGGTGGAAGGTATGGCAGAGACTTTTTAAAAATCAGTTTTATAGGAACTGAAAGAAATCCTGCTTGAGAGATTCTCTGAGAGAAATCGCCTCTTGAATTCAGTATCGGGTTCTGCTATAGCAGGAGCTACTGAACTGTCAGCAAGTAAAACACATGTCAAAAAGGGGTGTTCTAACAGTGCTGTGATCTGCCTTGTTGCTGAAAAAGCTTGGGGCTAGAATTTGCTCATTTACAGGGTCCCTCATGGAATAGTTGACTAGCTAGTTTAATGATAACTAGGTTCAATCTACATATATGTTTTTTTCTCCAAGAGACTGAATCTATTTAATCAATGGAGGAAGCATGTTATTCTTTTTATTTAATCAGTGGAGGAATTATATCAATTTTTACACTGATTGGTTTACAGTTCTCCATGGCATCTGCTTCTTCTAGAACAAAATGTATTGTTGAACTGTATTGATGTCCACGGGAACAAAGAAATATAGAAGAAATATAGAAAGAAATATAGAAGGTATGATCACATTTAAATCCACTAAAAAATTTTCAAACTTGGGTACAGACAAATCGTTTAGTCATGCAGAATCAGAGTAACAAATTAGGAAACTTGCTATGAAGAGAACTGCAATCTTACATTTTAAATCATGTTCCCCCTTTCAAAAGAAGGAAAATATGGTATGATTATATATAATATATATTATGGCCTATGGTCAACTTGGAGCTTTTAAGAGTTCCTGTGGAGAACACTGAATTAGCTGTTTTTAATTATCTGCTTGCTTTTATTACTGCATTATTTTTATTTTATTTTGTTCATTTGAAATGTTTTGGCTATCTAGAATTGTAATTCATGATTACCTATTATTATTTTTTAAAAATAAATGTATTTTGTTATACAATAAAAGTATAACAATTAAAAGAAAGAGAAGAAAAAAAAATACCAATGAGAAGAAAAAACAAAAAAAATATGACTCCTGCTCTTCTTTCGATCAAATAATTGCTTTGTTTCTCTGTCTGCTCCCTTTTTCCTTTTCCTTTGTAGTTCTGTTCCCCTTCCTTTTAACCATTTTTAATCCTCAAAGTCATAATTTTTTTTTGTAAAAAGTTTTTATTTTTTTAATTATTTAAATACATATTTGCGAGAACAGTGTGGTTCCAAGTATTTTACATTTTAAATCAGTCATATCCATAATCACAAATACAACTTATTCTCTATCTTCCTTAATTATATATTCAATATTCTTACAGTTTAATCATTCATATCATTTCATTAATCATTCAAAATTTCATCTTAGTTTATAGTTATCCCTTAATAAATCCCCTTTTCATTATTACATTTGCCTTTATTGCATATATTTATGTTTTCTGCGTGTTTCCTCCCCTTTAACTTCTCATTTTTACACAAATACATTTCTTTTAGCCAATATTATCAAACTTATAGCAATATACAAGGATGGGATCCAACTGGTATAACTACCGGTTCTGTCTATTAGCGTCATGCGTGCATGCGCGAGTTGCGCGAGTGCAATTTACAACCTGCTGAGCTGCCCGGACAGCTGAGCAGCGCTGCGTGCAAGTGCGCAGCAGTTGGAAAAGCCCTTTTTTCCTGCATTTTCAACTGCAGCTGTGTCGCGCAAAGCAGCTGCAGTTGAAAAAGCAGGTAATAAAGGACAGGTAAGAGCCCGGGCAGTGGGGTAGGCCACAACAGCAGCAGACATAGAACTGGTTCTATGCCTACTGCTCTTCAGAACTACCGGTTCTACAGAGGTGGACAGAACTGGTAGAAACCCACCCCTGGCAATATATCCTCATTACCTTATACAAGTGGATAACAAAATATTTAATTCATTAAAAATATACTAATCAATCTCTAATTTCCTTGATCATGTATTCTTGTGCTCACCATGTTTACAATTTCATACCATTCATTAAAGCATTCAAAGTTCCATCTTAATCTATATTATTCCCTATTATGTCCCCACAATATTATGTTTGCCACTGTTGCATATATTTTATTTTCTATATATTCCCTTTCCTCTAACATCTCATTTTTACACATATATATTTTTCTTTTAGCCAATAATATCAGACTTACAACATTATAACCTTGTTACCTTATATACATGAATAACAAAGTATATAATTCATTAAAAATATCATCCTACTATATGGTTATATCTATTCTCTGTCAGGCTCCACATAACATTTCTTTTCATATCTTAACTATTAAACATTTATATCTTACATAAATATTTATCTATCCTGATTAATCTATTATAAATTCTTATTTTCATATCTATTAGATTTAACTCATTTCTTCTTATTCTAGTTCTTAGTCCCAATTCCTCAAAATCTTTTATGTATATTTTACTACAAACGTACCTCTTCATGTGGAGTCTCCCTCTCCCTTCCTCTAACCAGTGTCTCTAAGTCTTTCTTTCATATTTGTTGTTTCTTTGCTTGGTTACCATTTTTTTTATCATCTTTTGGCTTTTTCCCTTAATCTTTCCTTCATTTATTATCATTTTCTGATATTTTCTCTCCCATTGCTCAGAATTTGTCCCCACCCTCTTTTGATCTCCTTTTTGTATTTCCCATTTCATTTATCAGCATTCCAGTCTCAATATCCCCCCTTATTTATTATATGTATCATTAATATCTTATATTCAGCTTTTTTCCATTCTTTTGTATTATTTGTCATTTCTTTTGTTCTCTTTCATTGGTTTCTCTTTCTTCTAACTCCTCCCCCTTCTTTGTTTCTCTTTCTCCTCCTCCTCCTCCTCCTCCTCCTCCTCCTCCTCCTCCTCCTTCTTCCATCGCCATTTCTGAATTTTCCTCTATGTTCTGTATTTTAGTGCATAAATCCCACATTCTGCCACACATCTGATTCATGGCTCAAATGTTCATCTTTATTTCTTTACATATGTCACTCATCTTTATGTTGTATATTATTCCAATTGTCCAGTATACAGTAAGTTTTATTTTATTTGAACCAGTGACTCTTTTTTATTTTTTAAATATCAATGTCCTTAGATGTTTATTTCCCAATGTTAATCAGTCTAAATCATCGATAATTCCAGGGGTAGTGTCTTCTTGTATCCTTACTCTTTAATTGTGGCATATTCCAACTTCCAGGGGTCTTATTATAATGTCTTTCTTTTATTCCTTTTTAATTTCCTCTTTTAATGAAATTGTTAGTTTGAAGGGATCTACAGGATTTTTCTATCATCAACAAGTGGCGCTTTTAGTCCAATTTCACAGCCACTCTTTTTCCGTTTCTTTATTTAGCTTCACCAATTTTAAAAATCAATTATTATTTCTCTTTAGAACAATTATTTCCAGCATTCAAATGAAAGCCTTTCGATGCCAAATCCTGTCTGATCACCAATTCCAAATCAGTGTTCTTCCAAATTAATTCTTTTTAAAGTTTCAAGTTTTTTTTTTTAAAAAAAACTCTTTACATTTCCCAATTCTTCTTCTATCTTCCAAGCTGCCACTAGTACAATTCTTTAATCTTCTCTGTTATAGACTTTTTGGGGTAGGTGCAAATGAAATAAATTCTTCTCACCCTTCTCCAAATGCCGTTCCCAGTTTCCACTCCAGCACTGCACTGAGGTGTTCTTCGGATGTCCCAACTTTGTAGTGGCCACCTTGGCTGGTCTTCTCTCTTTCGTGCCATAGAGAACAAGCTCAGGGTTTCCACGGGGGAGCTGCATTCTCCCCCAGAACTTCACTGGGCACCTCTCCGTTGCGTCGCCGCCCCTCCAAGGCAGCTTTTGGCTCCATCCGGAGCCCACAAACAGCAAGAAGCCAGCACAGAAATGGGGACCTCTGTTTGCTGCTTCTGGTGCCATTGCGATATCAGCTGGATGTCCAAAACCATAAATTATCAATTCAATCTTTTCTTCTTTCAACAAAAAAAATCCTTTCCAGTATTTCAATTTCCAGTCTTTATCATTTTTTCCTTAACCAAAATAGTCCTCAAGTCCTCCATTTTATAATCAAATCTTCCACTATGGATATTATTTTTTCATCATTGTGCATACAATATCCTGCATAGTTAGCATATACATGATTAATTTCTCATATTTTCTAGCTCATAGAAAAGAACTATGTTCTAGTTTTAGTTCATAAAACCCAAATAAAAACAATAATAGTTTCATCATCATGTTATTCCTCAATATTTTTTCAATCATTGTATTGATTTCTATCCAATATTTATTTCCTTTTTCACAGATCCATCATGCATGATAGAAAGTCCCCAGAACATTAATTCTTGATTGTTCAGAATATCCCATTAATGATGTGAAATATAATGTGACAAAGAAACAGGGAATACTGGGCATACAAGTAGTCAAATGAGAATGATAAAAACCCTTTCGAGAATTTTGAATACACCCAAGCCTCATTTTGTTTCTACAAAATTCACATCTGACATGTTAGCCTTGCTGAGGTTTGTAGTATAGAATTTTGATGGTATCAGTTTCCAGCACCCTCAAGTGAAAGCTGGCATGTTTCCTATAATGTTTCGAAGCTTTTAAAAATAATGTCTTTACTTGCATTCCTAGGAAAACAGGATTTTTTTTTCATCCAGGCCTGATAAATCTGACTCTTTACCAGAATTGGATTCAATGCTGCTTTACAGCCAGTGTAATCAATCACTTAAGGGATGAGCCAGTTGTATTACTTTGTGAGGCAGCACCAGAGTCTCAAAGCTAGACACTATGCTAATAAAATAAACAATGAGAAACATAGGAAAGTAAAGTGGACCAAAATTGGTTTCTTCAGCCTGTAATCAAACCTGACCATCAAGAAAAAATGAGTTCACAATCAAGGTTCCAAGTGCAGGGCTTATGTGTTGAAGACCTAATACTGCTTTATTACACATGATCTGGAACATCCTTTTTCAATTGGCATTGACAGAATGAAACCAGTCATGGCAAGAAGCAGCTGATATGCAGGCAAAACAAGACTATATGAGAAGAATGCTTCCTATGTCAGATTAGAAGCTTTCACTATTATAGGTGTGCCACGTCTACCTTATTGTTTCAATCCCCTCTCATTAACCTGAAGAATTTCTTTGAACAGCCATGCTTCAATTGAGAAGAATAAATGAATGCTTGCAGGAACATTTCTCAAAGTGCATGAATAAATGTGTGTTTTCAAGGACAGTCTCAAAATCTGGATAGAAAGTAATGTAACTTGTACTTTTCTTAAGGTTAATTGGCTTCCTATTTTCAAGTAAACACACGTTTGAAAAATGTCAGTATGCAGCATTAAAATGTTTGGCAAGCCTTATATGGGCATTGTACTAATTACTTAGGTATAATGGGGGCAGTGGAATTGCCTGTGATCAGAGGTGCACTTTTGGACCAGATGACATGATATTATTCAGGTTATGGATCTTGTAATAATGCTTCATCAAAAATCAAACCATGAATGCAAGCTTGTTGCCAGATTATTGTGTTGGCACCACAGGGGAAATAATTATGCCATTTTCCTTTTACAAAAGGCCAATTCCAGATTGTCTTATATTGTACACTTACATTTCCATTAAAACAAAGCTCATTTCCCCACTGATTGAATAAATATTTAATGACTACATAGATAGGTTTTCTCCAAGATCTGTCCTCAGTCTGGTCAATTAGGCCTCTCAATGATCTTAAATGCTGTTCAGTCAAGCCCATGCATTTTGTTGCTACTCATCTTATTCTCTTTCCTTCCACTGTTCTTAGCATTATGAAATTCTCAAAGAAGCTGAGTGTTTATGTAATGTGTTTAAAATATGAGAGTTGGAGCCTGGTGATTTTTGTCTGAAGTAAGATCCCTAATTGATTTGTTTTATGATCCTTTTGCTTATTTTCCATGGTATTCTCAGGAGTTTTCCCTAATATCCAAAGTTCAAAAACATCAATACTCTTTCTATCCTGCTTCTTCAAAGTTCAATTTTTGCATCCAGAGACCCCAGGGAAAATCATTGTCTGCATGATTCTTGTATTTGTAGGTATAGGCCCATTATGACTTCTAAATATCTTTGTACTAATCCATGATTATTTGCTGTTGGGAGTCAGTCCTAACATTCAGAAGGTATCTACCCATTCAGTGTCTTCATTGTCCATTCTAATTTGGTTGCTCTTCCTGTTAATTTGGTCTTCTTTACATTTAATCATGGTCCCATTTTTTATTGTGCTCTTTGACTTTTATTACTAGAGCCTGCAGATTATTTGCATTTTCAGATATCAGTGAAATTGAAATAGTACTTATTTAAGGTCAGCAGGGTAGCCAATATTTGTCCTAATTTCTGAATTGCCAAATACAGGGGAAAAATGGTTCATGCAGTTTTTCTCAAACGAAGTACAAATTTGTGAGCCACAATACGAATATAAAATAATCATATCATCCACACCTAGACATTACAAATTGTCTTATTGTGATCTAATCATTGATAATGGCAATATTTTGTAAGCATTTAAAATTTATCTTTTTTAGATTTTGCATTATAATGAATGAAAAAATATTAAAAAAAAAATTAGTGAAGCCTTATGTAAATAGCATTTAGACAGCCTCCTCTTTTTCATGTTTTCCCCTATACTTTCATTTTTATCTGGATGTATTCTGAACTTGGTTAGATATGATGGTTAATTTTAAAATTGAATATTTTCTAAAGTTAACAACAATTGGGAATTTGTATGGCTCAAAACTAATAGATATTAATTAAATCTTTTTGATTGAGGGGAGAAAAGAAAGTCAAGCTTT